>NC_134089.1:118351199-118659677 GCF_000715075.1 Nicotiana tabacum
GCTTGAATTCGATGAGTTTTGGGTAATTTGATATTGTTTGAGGTGTTTTGATGATTGGAAGAGGTTTGAATAATGTTATGAATTATGTTGGCATGTTTGGTCGGGGTCCCATGAGGCTCGGATAAGTTTTGGAAGAGTTTTTGGAAGATTTTTGCCGTTTTGAGCAGAAGCATGTAATGATCCAAAGGTCCATTTTTAATTCTAGAGATCGAAATTTTATTTTGAGATTTCCAGAATTTAAATAATGAATTATAGGAGTGATCTGGAAAGTTTGGTCTAATTTCATCAAGTCGCGATTGGGTTTTTGACACGAAACATGAGTTAATTGTTTAACGAGCAAAATGGATATCGCACTGAGCAAACGAGCTCCGAATTGAGTTTTGATTAAAGGACTATGTTCGTATCATTATTTGTGACTCATAGGAACAAGAATCATCGAATTCCGAGTTCGTATGATGGAGTTAGAGCCATTTTAGTAAAAAGAAAAGTGCTGCAATTTCTTTGGCTGCTGCTGTATTTTTTTAGCAGCGTGAACAGTAACCGCGAGGGTGAACAGTGACCGCACGCGTGAACAGTAACCGCACGTGTGAACAGTACTTCCGAAAAATTCTGGGCAGTGAGTTTATAAAACACTTCATCCGCGATTTTGGGTCATTTTTCCTCCATGGTTGATCATTTTGAGAGCTTCTTGGTGGAGATTAAAGAGGGATTCAAGGGGGAACGACTTGAGGTAAGTTTCTTGGACTTAGAACTCGTTTTTATTGTGAATTCCACCTAAAGATTCATGAAATATAAGCCTACAAATCAAGAACTATGGCTTGAATTTTGAAACCAAACAATTAGGATTTGATGGGTCATTTGAATTCGGATTTGGGAGTTCTTGGTATGTATAGACTCGTGGAGAGACAAGGAATCCTGAGATGGTAATTTTTTGAGTTTTCGATACGTGGGCCCGGGGCTCGGGTTTTGTCAAATTCGTGAATTTTGATATTTTTCGATTGGGTATTGTCTCTTTAGCATAATGCGTACATATTCGTTGTGATTTTGGGCAGATTCGTCGCACGAGGAGGGTAATTTGAGAGCAAGGGCATAGCAAGCTAGACTTTGACTGTCTTGAGGTGAGTAATTGATGTAAATGATGTCCTGAGGGTTTGAAACCCCGGAATTTCATATCGTAACGCTATATTGAGGTGACTTGCACGTCGGATAACGGGCGTGGGGTAGAGCACCATTGGGGATTGTGACTTGGTCCATCCCGAGAGATGTTTGTACCGTATTTTCTACTTGAACTAAATTGAGAATCATCCTTACTTAGATTTAATTGTTACATTTGGGCTTCTTGCCAATTATTTGAATCCTTCAGGGATTGATATCACTGCTTTCGCATATTTTGCATATCATTTGACCTCAGTCCAATGTTTTAAATACTGTTTTGCAAACTCAACCATCTTTCTAAGATTTAAAAACTTAAATGATATTTCTAAATGATATTTCGAGCTGAGAACTACTGTTTTACAAATGCCCGATGGGCTTATGATGGTTTCTGGACTAAGCATGGATCGGGCTGCGCGCCGCAGCAGTATTACATTGATATTGAGTCCGAGAGCCTGGTTGAGTACATTGATATTGAGGCTGAGAGCCTGGTTGATTATACTGAGATTGATATAAGGCTGAGGGCCTATATTTGATGCCACGAGATGGCTTGATATTGCGCTTGGGCTGTAGGAGCCCCTCCGGAGTCTGTACACACCCCCAGTGAGCGTCGTCGACGATAAATAAATGGATGGCTCGGGCTACACGCCGTAGTGGGTACTAGAGGGTACCATCATATGCATTGCATTGCACTCATGCATTTGTTTTTATCGGTTATACATGTCTCAGTATTTGGTACTCTGATTTAATTGACTTGTTGCTTCACTATTTGTTGTTCCAAACTGCCAGTTATAGTTTACTTTGTATTTTTCCATGATTTCTTATTCTCAGCCTTTATTTATGTTTATTACTCACTGGGTCGGAGTACTCACATTAATCCTTGCACCTTGCGTGCAGATCGAGGTACACCACAGGCTGAGTGAGGATTTGTTTAGCTGAACAGCAGTATCCGGGAGTATTGAGGTAGCTGCATGGCATTCGCAGCCTTGATCTCTCCCCTCTATCTCTATCTTTTATTCCGCATTTTTCATAGACAGACTTGTAATAGGTGGATATTCTATATTAGAGGCTCATATTCGTGACACCGGATTCTGTTGGGCTATGGTATAGTATTTTAATTGAACTTCCGCAGATTTTATTATTAATTATACACTTGAATGAAATGACTTAGTAAATTCTCTGTGATATTTATCTATAATCTAAATAAGAATTTGGGATAATGTTGTTGAATGGTCGGGCTTGCCTAGAAGTGTGTTGGGCGACATCATGACTGGGGTTGGGGTCGTGACACTAACCTCGGCGAAGTAGTGACGAGGCTAGGACTAGACTACCAAATAAACTTGTACAATATAGCGTACAAAAATAATAGGATGCAGATAACAATGATGGCAACACTGATCAACCAGTGATATAATTAGCAGGCAACACGAACACCATAAATGCTTCTCAACAAATAATAAATACAAGTGCAATCAATTAATCAAGTCCTTCAAATATAAATCTTTCGCCTATAATTCCTTCAAGTAATAATCTTTAAGATAATATGTTTTTCAATAAATATGTTTTGAATATATTTCCTTCAAATAAATATCTTTCAAATAAGCATCTTTCGAATATAATTCTTTCGAGTAAAGGTCACTTTGTGACGCCTCATTTCATAATCATAAATAATATAGGTCTCAGCCCACTTTCATATTTTCACGACATCTCATGCACATATTTATATCACAACCGCATGGACAACTCACGTGCTATTAAATAAAACAATAATATTTTCTCCAGCACCTCGTGCCTATATCATAATCTGTCATTAATAAAAATCATCATATTTTTCCCGGCACCTTGTGCCGACATGTTTCTGTCTCACATTTTGCAACAACATTCTCATGTTACTCAATTTATAGGGTCCATAACCCAATACAATTAAGAATGTTCAAATAGCGTCATTTACTTGATATAAAGTAGAGTACAACTTCCAACCCAATTAGGAAATCAACAAGAAAAGATGAAATTATTTTTAGAAATCATTCGATAAAGAAAATACCCTTTTTCCATTAAAGTAAAATACTGAATGAATCATTACCTCTAATACAAGAAATCAATAAACCAAAACATAGTAGAAATTCCTTATTAAGTAAAGTACAACCTCAAACGGTTTAAGGGGATATAGTTGAGGAACTAATTGAATTAAGGGTGTAACAATTATTGAAGTTTGAAGTATTGGAATGTATATATATGTATAAATGCGGTGAGATATTGCAAACACTGTAGGTTCTAACACAAAGGATCACAACAATAAAGGAATTCAAACAGTCTAAACACTTGAATTGATAACAACAAATAAACACAGCAGTAGAAAGTGCACGGCATCACTCTTCGTGCTTTTACTCTCTCTCACCAAAATAATACACGGCATCACCATTCGTGCTTTAACGCTCTTCCTCACAAGACAATACACGGCATCACCCTTCGTGCTTTAATGCTCTTCCTCACCAAAACAATGCACGGCATCACCCTTCGTGCTTTACGCTCTTCCTCACCCAAACAACAATCACAAGGCAAATAGGTTAAGGGAATCTATAACATTGAAATAAAATCAAGTAACAACAGAAAATCAGTAAATAAACGTAAATGACAACATAACTCAATTATCAGCAAGAATCAGGGAAAATCAAGGACAAATGCACGGCATCACCCTTCGTGCTTTTACTCTCGTCCTCACCACAAGAATCAATATAAACTGCACGACATCACCCTTCGTGCTTTTACTCTCATCCTCACCATAAAATCAATATAATCAGCACGGAATTGTACATCGTGTGGCATGGCATCACCCTTCGTGCTCTAACACTCTTTCATTACCATATGAATGATATAAATGTGTACGGTATCACCCTTCGTGCTTTATCGCTCTTCCTCACCCAAGCAACAATCACAAAGAAATTTGGGCAAGGGAAATCAAAAATATCACAATAAAATCCCGGCAAGGGAAAAATAGTAAAACAATCAAATCTCGGCAAGGAAAACAATAACATCCCGGCAAGGGAGAAAATATCATGATTCTCTCTCTCCTTTCTTCTTTCACGTTTACTTCACAACTCAATTCACAACTTGAGCCAATGCTATATAATGATCAACAGTTCTATTCTCAACTTGAGCTAATGCCCTACAATGTTCAACAATTAAATTCTCAACTTGAGTCAATGCTCTACAATGTTCAACAATTAAATTCTCAACTTGAGCCAATGCTCTACCATGTTCAACAATTAAATTCTCAACTTGAGCCAACGCTCTACCATGTTCAACAATTAAATTCTCAACTTGAGCCAACGCTCTACCATGTTCAACAATTAAATTCTCAACTTGAGCCAACGCTCTACCATGTTCAATTAATAATAATACTTCCACAAGTCACATACCTCAATAGAAATTATCATATAGAGCATATACAATACGAAACAGAGTCACATTAATCAAAGTATAAGACTCACGGGCATGCTTGACACCAACGTATAGATACTCGTCACCATGCCTATACGTCGTACTCAACAAATAACATATAACAAATAGGACACAACTCTTAATCCCTCAAGCTAAGGTTAGACCAAATACTTACCTCGCTTTACAACCAATTCAAAATTCCAACAAACCTTTGCCTCGCGAATTCGTGCCCGAAATTCTCAAATCTAGTCATAAACAATTCGATTCAGTCAATAAAAATTATAGGAATTAATTCCATATGAAATTCTACATTTTCCATTAAAAATCCGAAATTGCACTAAAAATTCGCCCGTGGGGCCCATGTCTCGAAACCCGAAGAAAATTATGGAATATGAAACCCCATCCAACCACGAGTCCAACCATATCAATTTTACTAAAATCCAACATCAACTCAACCCTCAAATCTTCAAATTAAACCAAGAGGGTTTTAAAGATTTTCCCAACTAAAATCACCAATTAAATGCCAAAACTAGTAATAAATTCGGGTAATCTAACCAAAATTAAGTTAAGAACACTTATCCCGTTATTTTCTCTGAAAATCTCCCAAAAATAGCCTCTTCCCGAGCTCAAATTCGACAAAAATGAAAAATGGGACAAAGTCCCATTTTCAGAAATAAATGTTATGTCCAGAATTTGGAGTACTGTTCGCGCGTTTTTACTGTTCACGACTGTTCACGGGGGTAATGTATACGGTACTGTTCATGAGGTACTGTACACGGTACTGTTCACAGGGTACTGTTCACGGGGTACTGTTCACATGCTGTAAAAGAAAATTCAGTAGCCTTTTTATATCCGTTAACCTTTCGAAATCCACCCGAGCCCCTCGGGACCTCAACAAAATACACCAACAAGTCCTAAAACATAATGCAGACTTAGTTGAAATCTCAAATCGCATCAAATAATGCTAAAACCGTGAATCACACCCCCATTCAAGCCTAATGAAATAAAGAACATTCAACTTCTATATTCGATGCAAAAACCTATCAAATCAAATCCAATTGACTTCAAATTTTGCACACAAGTCATAAATGACATAACGAAGCTATGAAAAATTTCAGAACTGGATTTCAACCCCGATATCAGAAAGTCAAATCTCCGGTCAAACTTAAGAAATCTTTAGCCTTAAATTTCTAGATTCCGTTAAATGGTGATAATTTGATCTAGGGACCTCCGAATTCGATTTCGGGCATATAGCCAAGTCCCAAATCACGATACGGAACTACCGAAATGGTCAAAACTTTTATCCGGGTTCATTTGCTCAAAATGTTGACCGAAGTTAACTCAGTTGAGTTTTAAAGCTCTAGTTCACAATTTAATCCATTTTCTTCACATAAAAACCTTCCGGAAAATTATACGAACTACACACGCAAGTCGAGAAATTATTGATACTACTTTTCAAGGTCTTAAAATATCGAGATGATTATTTAATTTAAAGATGACATTTTGGGTCATCACATTCTCCACCTCTAAAACAAACGTTCGTCCTCGAACGTACTAAGAATTATTCTCAAGTTACCAAATTGATAAATTTACTTTTATACGTATACTCGCGGTTGATCCCACATTACTGCATTCGACATAAGTCCGATAATACCATTTCAATTGAGATTATCTCCTTTATCCATATTTGTAAACTTTAAGACCAAATTTCTTATACTCAAATCATTTCCAGAAAGGTCCGATTTTCACGTCAACACGTGATATTAGTATCGACTGGTTGTCGTAACTCGTGCCTACGCACCCATCAAATACGGGGTGTTATATTCTCCCCCACTTAGGGTCATTCGTCCTCAAATGAGAAGTAGAGTCCGTCTGCAAACATATAATGTAACTTATCTCTTTCTTTGCACATCTCAATATCCCAAATTTTTCTAACTCCTAAATTTTTCAGAAATTTCGGCAGAGTCTCCCCAGTAATTGGGCCTATCCACCTGCCAGAGTAACACCAAAACAACTCCTAATAACACATCCACAACTCAATAAATCACCACAATGTATTTATCAATAACACCAATCTCCGCATTACAAGAGTGACACTATCATAAAGATATTTTGACATAAAACACATCATATGTATGACCTTAACCACATCTCTGGTTTTAATAGAGGTACATAATCGATTACAAAATTGTCAATTAACCTCATGCCAACAAAATCTCGTTTCAAACCTCCATTTTCTAACAACGAGGCATGAATATCTTATAATTACTTACCCGAAGTAACGAGTCACAATTTAATGCCACCTGGGCTCTCACCTTGTACGCTAAAACTCAATAGTTACAATACAATTTTGGCAAATTATGGACAGAAATATTCATACAAGAATTTTCAAATAAGCCTAATAGGCATGACTCTCTACAAGTGCTATAGCACAAATTTAATTTCACTAAAGGAGAATTTAAACACATAAATTTTTCACCACCAGGACCTCGTCCTTATATAACATCCACCGCAACTTTGTCACGACCCAAATCCCGATCGTGATGGCGCCCAGCACACTACTAGGCAAGCCCGACCATTATTCAACATTTGACCCAATTTATCAAAAATAGCGGAAAAAAATATCAATTAAGCAAGATTAAAGTACTGAAGATTTTAACAAAATACACAATATAATCTCACTAGGACCCGGTGTCACGAATCTAAGTCTCTAGAATACAGAATATCATCCTAATACATGGTATATCCAAAGTCTGATAATGCGAAAATAAAGAGATAGGATAGGAGGGAGAAGATCAATGGCTGCGAACGCCGTGCAGCTACCTCAATACTCCCAGAGACTAGATCTACCGATCAACTGGATCTACTGAGCCTGAGACTGCCCTGGATCTACACACAAGGTGCAGGGAGTAAAGTGAGTACTCCGAACCAGTGAGCAATAAAAGTAACTACAGTCCGAAGATAAGAAAATCCAGTAAATACACAAAGTAAGCTAAAATCCAAATATACCGCAACATATGGAACTGAGCAGCTAAACACCAGTATAAATACAAATACATGAATGCAATGCAATGCATATGATGGTACATTCCAGTACCCACTGCGGCGTGCAGCCCGAGCCATCCATATTTATTTATCGTCGACGACGCTCACTGGGGGTGTGTACAGACTCCGGAGGGGCTCCTACAGCCCAAGTGCAATATCTTGGTCAGTCATTGTTACCTGACCGGTCAGCCATTGTTACCTGACCAATTTATATCATACAGTGCCATTGTTACCACTGTTCAAGTATATCATCCAGTGTCATTGTTACCACTATTTCAAGTATATCACACAGTGTCATTGTTACCACTGTTTCAAGTATATCACACAGTGTCATTGTTACCACTGTTTCAAGTATATCACACAGTGTCATTGTTACCACTGTTTCAAGTATATCACACAGTGTCATTGTTACCACTATTTCAAGTCACTTTATAATCAGTCCAGAAAATAATATAATAAGACCCTTGGGCATTTACAAAACAGAAGTTCTCAGCCCGGAATACATTTAAAAATATCATTTAAGTTTTCAACACTTAGAATTATGGTTGAGTTTGCAAAACAGCATTTAAAACCTTGGACTGAAATTAAACGATATACAAATCATGCTAAGCAGTAATATCAATCCTCGAAGGATTTTACAAAACGGCACAAGGCCCCAAACATGGCATCAAGCCCAGTAATATCAATGAAGTATGTGTATCAATCACCAGTATAGTATAAACATCACACGAGGTGGACCAAGTCACAATCCCCAGTAGTATCCGACCCCGCACACACCATGGAGTGCGTGTCACGCCTCAATATAGCGTTACGATGTGAAAGTCCGGGGTACTAGTCCGCAATGCCCTTTCCTCTTGAATCGACATCTTCGCGCGTCGAATCTAGTCAAAACCACAACGAATACGTTAAAATAGGCTAAGGGAATATAACCCAATCGAAAAGACTCGAAAAATGTCGAAAATCCCGAAATTAGCAAAACCCGAGCCCCGGGCCCACGTCTCGAAATTCAGAAATTTTTACATCAATACGACCCTTATCTCGCCACGAGTCTATACATACCAAATTCACAAAAATCGGAGTTCATTTGACCCCTCAAATCACCATTTAATTCTCTTAAGTTTCAAGCCCTAAACCACCATTTTTGTCCATAAATTACTTGAGTTTTCAGCTCTAATCCATGTATTTAACTTGGAAATAAGTAGAAACAACTCACCTTTGATGCTTGATGAAATCCCCCTTGAAATTCTCTCCAAAATAATCCAAGTCAAATGAAAGAAATGAAAGAAATAAGCCAAATCCGTGTTTAAAAGAATCTGCCCGTGCTTCGTCGAGTTGTACCTTGCACTTGTGCTATACAAGTTGTACATCCTATTAAAATTGTTCCTTGTCGGACACCTTCTGTTTAAACACCCATAACGTCTTGTACAAATATCCAAATGCCAAACGGTTTGAAGATTTAAAAACTAGACTCAATGATCTTTAATTTGATAGGTTGTACACCATATAACTCTTTATATATCCCGAGATATGAGCTTCTAAATCGGCTCCATGAAATCAGAAAATTTCTGGAGAAACTGCTCCACCAGTCATCTTCAATCAATCATAACTTTCTCTACATATGTCCAAATTACGATTTCTTTAGCTTTATGGAAACTAGATACGAAGGGATACAATTTTTGATTTTGAATCATCTCAAAATTCCTTGTAGATCAAAAGCTATAGGTCTCCGAAGTACGCTCCACGACTGCACATTGCTGTCTAAAGACAGCTTAGCAGCAGAAATTGTAGCAGCTTTTATTTTCACTAAAAAGGCTCTAACTTCATCATACGAACTCGGAATTAGACGATTTTTGTTCCTATGAGTCACAAATAATAATACGAACACAACCCTTCAATCGAAACTCAATTAAGAGCTCGTTTGCCCAGTTCAATACCTATTTCGCTTGTTAAACAATTAACTCACATTTCACGTCAAAAACCCAATCGCGACTTGATGAAATTAAACTAAAATTTCCAGATCAGTCCTATAATTCATGATTTAAATTCTGGAAGTCTTGAAATCAAATTTGGATCTCTAGAACTAAAAATGGACCCTTGGATCATTACATGCTTATGCTCAAAACGGCAAAAATCTTCCAAAAACTCTTCCAAAACTTATCCGAGCCTCATGGGACCCCGACCAAAAATGCCACCATAATTTATAACATCATTAAAACCTGCTCAAATCATCAAAACACCTCAAACAACATCAAATTTCCCAAAACTCATCGAATTCAAGCCTAAGTTTCCAAAAACTTCCGAAAATACACTTTCGATCAAAAACCCGACCAAACGATGTCCGAATGACCTGAAATTTTGCACACACATCACAAATGACATAAAAAAGCTACAACAATTCTCGGAATTCCATTCCGACTCCCAGATCAAAATCTCACCTATCAACCGGAATTCGCCAAAATACTAACTTCGCCAATTCAAGCCTAATTCTACACCGGACCTCCAAAATTACTTCTGATCACACTCCTAAGTCACAAATCATCCCCCGAAGCTAACTGAATCATCGGAATTCAAATCCAAGCCCTCTAATACATAAGTCAACGTTCGGTTGACTTTTCCAACTTAAACCTCCTTAAAAGAGACTAAGTGTCTCAAACCTTACCAAAATTATTCCGGAATGACTTCAAATTTTGCACACAAGTCACATTCGACATTACGGACTTGCCCCATCTTTCGGAACCACATTCCGACCCCGATATCAAAATTTCCACTTCCGGTCGAATTTTCTCAAAAACCTTCAAATTTTTATATTTAGCCAAATGACTTCAAAATGACCTCCGGACATCCGAATTCACTTCTGATCGCGCTCCCAACTCCAGAATTACCATACGGAGCTATTCCCAGACTCGGAATCCCAAACGGACATCTATAACACTGAAATGCCTTCCAACCCAAATTTATGAAATTCTTCTAAAGTACTAACTTTCATAATATACGCAAAGAAGTGCTCACGGGTTACCCAAAACCAAATCCGGTCATACGCCCAAGTCCGAAATCATCATACGAACATGTTGGAACTTTCAGATCCCAATTCCGAGGTCGTTTACTCAAAATTCTAATCCTAGTTCATTTCTTGAATTTTAAGCTTTCAAAATGAGAATTTCCATTTAGATTTGACTCCAAACTTCCTGAATTTTAATTTTGACCATACACACAAGTCAATATACCTGAGATGAAGCCGCTCATGGCCTCAAACTGCTGAATGACGTGTCGAAGCTCAAAACGACCGGTCGGGTCGTTACAATCTCCCCTACTTAAACATACGTTCGTCCTCGAACGTGCTGAGAACTACACTGAAGTAGTCCAAAATCACTTGTTTAACACATCATGCACCTTCCCATGCTACCACTACTCCGTTGAGCACATTAGCTCGATAATTCTGTAGATATACTTATTTATTCAAGCAAATAAGCCATTAGGCCCAATTCCAACATCCTGAATTTCCCTGCCAAGCCTGTTTCCATCATACGACCACCATATCAATCTCCACACGCTGTACCCAAACATGACTGCATAACTTTGCTGAATTCACACTTTGCATCACTTACTCATAGAACCACAATAACATTCTTTAAACATAATGGTCGAAATTCCACGAATCTGATGCTCTCATTGCATCTCATGATCTATACAGGTCTTGCTCTAGTTTTTTTTTATATATATATTTTTTTCAACACCGATACGACTGAAAAGATGTGCCGAAATTCACAACCAACTGCTGAATCAACAATTCATTGGATCTACACTCCTGACAAGTTCCATTACCTTGTCCCAAACCAAAGAATGATCTTTGCTCTATAATATACTTTATATAATCAGTTTGCACTGACCCCAAATCTAGTAACCTCGTCTCACCCAGTACGAACTGCTCAGGCAATAAGCCACCTCAGACATAATCAAAAATCCCACAAGACACCACAATGTGCCAGTATGCTATCAATTCGAACGCGATACAAAAGGAAGGCGAACTCTAGAAGGAACTACTCAACTCGCACACTAACATAGACTTCATCAGAAAATAGGGAAACAGAACACACAAAAGCAAATATGGGCACTGAACTGAACATCACACTGTTGCGGCGTGCAACCCGATCCAAACAACATACCCATGGCGGTGTGCCACCCGATCCACATATAGAACTCACATAAGGAGATATACGTCGAGCTGAATAGCTCATCACATCAAAATACCGAACATCGATCATAAACACACTAAGGTGCATAATATCATTCCCAAGGAAACATATAGCGCTATAGGCTACAAACTCAAGCACAACTGAGGTGCGATACATGATCTAAGTCTCATCCTGCTCATATAACATCACCGCTGAGCGGAACCTCAACACATAAGGAATTTACCAAGTCGTCTCACAACTCATATGGTGCAATATATCTTTACATGAATTAACTGAACACGAAATAAGACTGCGACTATCCTTCCATAAAGAGCGCATTGCTGAAATAAACACAACTGGCCTGACGTAAGGCTCACTTCCACATTTAAATCTATCCACCGACCTCAAGTCGATCCTGATCGTGCCAAGCTAGGCCAATAATCTTTCACAGGTCCATAACCCAATAAACAGAGTGCCCTCCAGGCATAAATTCTCAAATGGATGATATTACCAAAATCCTCATACTTGGTTTAAATTTCTAATTAATCAAGTGACTATATGTCACACTTATACAATATTCCTGTGGGACAAGCTCCCACCATCTTCCGAAATAATTAACGGGTCTGCACATCCAAACCACCGGCTGCACTAACGCTGAAAAGCGATCAAGAATCCCTAACCAGGATGCAAAGCCTTTCTCACAGAACACCGACCTCAGGTGATACTGACGTCAATACCCATCTTACTCAAAACACTGAAACTCATATACTGCTCATCCGAGATCGTGACATCACAGTCATTGACCAAACTGCAACCTTGGTCCTTACTTCAAATTCCATACCACTCACTGCACCTCACGTGCCAATATACGATAGACGCGATTTCCATCACAACTCTGGAACCGCTGATAGGCTAATACTTTATCACATAAGACTTTCCATTTAACTCACTTTAGGAGAACTATAGCAGCATACAGGCGAATCCTCATAATCGTCGAATATGTCAATCTCTAAGTAGTTGTCCAAGCCACCATAACACTATCTGGGATACGCCTACTCATAATAGGCCCTAACAAAAGCATGCTTCAGAATAACATCAATCACTGCGGCCGACAAGCCTCACATGCATAACTCGATCACGCTGGACGAACCGATCACTAACACCAGTATACCAACTCAATTATGGCTAATCAATCTACTTCCTTCCAATTTATCCTTGATTGCCTTAGAAATAATAATATCTCCCTTTAACACCTAACTTATTTCAACCAAACTCACGCCGAGTGACCTTAAATCATGAGACCATGCTGTCTTAAATACCATGACCATTTCATGTCTCTCAAATGCTACACCGCAAGTCAAAACATCATAGAACATTCTGTGCCTTTCTTCATAAGCTGCTTCAAAAGCTTGACTCTTAACCGTACTTATAGACTCAAAATCATTAGGCACCACACTTTACCTCTTGAATTAACTAGGACCGCTATTGAGAGCCACCCAGCTCTGACTTGGCCCCGAATGCAACCAACTCTACTGAATTTTATAACATATGAATACCCTCTCGATAAAGCACCCAGAGGGATCACTTCCCTCGAAGCCTGCACCTATACGAGGCATAAATCATGAATCTTCCCTCAAGTCTGAACATGAGCCAATAAGGCTAACCATAACATGCATCCAACAATTCATTTACTCAAATTACCACTCATGGTCCTTTTCCGTAGCTGCAATAACCCACCAATACGCCAATAACCAGAATTCACGCAGGTAATAAACCGTGCAATCAGCTAATCAACAGCAAGCTCCCCAACTTGGCTCGAAGCCATAGATCACAACACATATACTCTATTGCTATCGTAATATCATGGTGAGATTAAACTCACTCCATCATAAGCTCGTGGAAACACGAATCATCTGGAATTTTAACTCTTCTGCAATTCTTGCATTTACTCACACAACAGCTAAGCCCACTTACTAAGTCCTAAATTTTTCAAAATTTTCGGTAGAGCCTCCTTTGTAATTGGTCTTATCCCCCTGCTAGAGAATCACCAAAACCATCCTAACAACACATCCACAACTTGACAAAGCATCACAATGCATATCAATTACATAAATCTAAATTGATACATGGACATGTGTTGCACCTATTTGAATCATAACACATAGAAAATACCCTTCAACCCTCCATTATTGGACTATTCAACCAAGTAGGAACATATTCTTCCTTTAATATTTTCGACCTTCAAGTTGGTCTCCTTGACTCAACGATTTCGTCATAATACATTTACGGAAGCGATCTCAGCTCCCAGACTTATCTAACTAGGAGACACGAAAAATATTCTTCACGCGCCCATAACTCGGGCTACTCAACAAATCACAATAAGAAACGAATCACTTAATAGTTCATCTACTATCCAGTAGGCTTCTTCGCCACTACCAAGTCGTACAAATACACCTCGCAACACTAACATACTCATCACGTAGATATCCAACCGCCATTCCGGCTAACAAGGACAATAATGAACATATGAGTTCAAAACAATTGCTCACAAAATCAGCACCTCGGTGCTCAAGCCATTGGCAAAGATTTGGCCTCAAGTCCTCCTGACTGGTCTAACTTCAAACTAACAGAGATTACACCTCGCCCCTCGATCGGGGAATCAAAATCCATCGAGACACATCTGATACTGAGCGCCCGTTGGTGCATACGATCACGCGGAAGGAATTTCAAAAGTTTCTTTTCAAGCTTAATCGAGGACGCATGATAAGAATTCAAGAATATGAAGTTTTCCTAAAGGTTCTGCAGCCTCCCGAGGATAAGTACAGACATCTCCGTACCGATCCGCGAGACTCTACTAAACCGGCTCATGACTCGTGAGACCAAGTAACCTAGGCTCTGATACCAACTTTGTCACGACCCAAATCCCGGTCGTGATGGCGCCCAGCACACTACTAGGCAAGCCCGACCATTATTCAACATTTGACCCAATTTATCAAAAATAGCGGAAAAAAATATCAATTAAGCAAGATTAAAGTACTGAAAATTTTAACAAAATACACAATATAATCTCACTAGGACCCGGTGTCACGAATCTGAGCCTCTAGAATACAGAATATCATCCTAATACATGGTATATCCAAAGTCTGATAATGCGAAAATAAAGAGATAGGATAGGAGGGAGAAGATCAATGGCTGCGAACGCCGTGCAACTACCTCGATACTCCCAGAGACTGGATCTACCGATCAGCTGGATCTACTGAGCCTGAGACTGCCCTGGATCTACACACAAGGTGCAGGGAGTAAAGTGAGTACTCCGAACCAGTGAGCAATAAAAGTAACTACAGTCCGAAGATAAGAAAATCCAGTAAATACACAAAGTAAGCTAAAATCCAAATATACAGCAACATATGGAACTGAGCAGCTAAACACCAGTATAAATACAAATACATGAATGCAATGCAATGCATATGATGGTACATTCCAGTACCCACTGCGGCGTGCAGCCCGAGCCATCCATATTTATTTATCGTCGACGGCGCTCACTGGGGGTGTGTACAGACTCCGGAGGGGCTCCTACAGCCCAAGTGCAATATCTTGGTCAGTCATTGTTACCTGACCGGTCAGCCATTGTTACCTGACCAATTTATATCATACAGTGCCATTGTTACCACTGTTCAAGTATATCATCCAGTGTCATTGTTACCACTATTTCAAGTATATCACACAGTGTCATTGTTACCACTGTTTCAAGTATATCACACAGTGTCATTGTTACCACTGTTTCAAGTATATCACACAGTGTCATTGTTACCACTGTTTCAAGTCACTTTATAATCAGTCCAGAAAATAATATAATAAGCCCCTTGGGCATTTACAAAACAGAAGTTCTCAACCCGGAATACATTTAAAAATATCATTTAAGTTTTCAACACTTAGAATTATGGTTGAGTTTGCAAAATAACATTTAAAACCTTGGACTGAAATTAAACGATATACAAATCATGCTAAGAAGTAATATCAATCCTCGAAGGATTTTACAAAACGGCACAAGGCCTCAAAACGGCAAAAATCTTCCAAAAACTCTTCCAAAACTTATCCGAGCCTCATGGGACCCCGACCAAAAATGCCACCATAATTTATAACATCATTAAAACCTGCTCAAATCATCAAAACACCTCAAACAACATCAAATTTCCCAAAACTCATCGAATTCAAGCCTAAGTTTCCAAAAACTTCCGAAAATACACTTTCGATCAAAAACCCGACCAAACGATGTCCGAATGACCTGAAATTTTGCAAACACATCAAAAATGACATAACAAAGCTACAACAATTCTCGGAATTCCATTCCGACTCCCAGATCAAAATCTCACCTATCAACCGGAATTCGCCAATATACTAACTTCGCCAATTCAGGCCTAATTCTACACCGGACCTCCAAAATTACTTCTGATCACACTCCTAAGTCACAAATCATCCTCCGAAGCTAACCGAATCATCGGAATTCAAATCCGAGCCCTCTAACACATAAGTCAACGTTCGGTTGACTTTTCCAACTTAAACCTCCTTAAAAGAGACTAAGTGTCTCAAACCTTACCAAAATCATTCCGGAATGACTTCAAATTTTGTACACAAGTCACATTCAACATTACGGACTTGACCCATCTTTCGGAACCGCATTCCGACCCCGATATCAAAATTTCCACTTCCGGTCGACTTTTCTCAAAAACCTTCAAATTTCTATATTTAGCCAAATGACTTCAAAATGACCTCCGGACATCCGAATTCACTTCTGATCGCGCTCCCAACTCCAGAATCACCATACGAAGCTATTCCCAGACTCGGAATCCCAAACGGACATCTATAACACTGAAATGCCTTCCAACCCAAATTTATGAAATTCTTCTAAAGTACTAACTTTCACAATATACGCAAAGAAATGCCCACGGGTTACCCAAAACCAAATCCGGACATACGCCCAAGTCCGAAATCATCATACGAACATGCTGGAACTTTCAGATCCCAATTCCGAGGTCGTTTACTCAAAATTCTAATCCTAGTTCATTTCTTCAATTTTAAGCTTTCAAAATGAGAATTTCCATTTAGATTTGACTCCAAACTTCCTGAATTTTAATTCTGACCATACACACAAGTCAATATACCTGAGATGAAGCCGCTCATGGCCTCAAACTGCTGAATGACGCGCCGGAGATCAAAACGACCGGTCGGGTCGTTACAAGCTTGTAGCCCAGTTTAAATATTTCATATTATATAAAAATGTGAGGATCTCATCCTCAACTCTGAATCATAAGTATTTTGCACATTGTGCCAACTAAAATTTTCCATTTCCTTTCTTTCTTCTTCTAAATAATTTCTGTTAAACAAAATCACAACATATAAAGAACCCTCACACCGAGAGGGAATAAATTCGCAATTTAAATCAATTTTCCTGAAACCACATCAAAACCCACATCACAACTATTTTTAGTGACTAACACATAGTGATAGACATAACTATCTCCATATAATCTCCCAACAGGAGTATTCATATAAGTAAATTTAAGAATTACGAAGATCACTCATAAGTGGAGCACAATAGGAGAACTTTCCTCGATACTCAAAACCGAATCAAGTTAAGGAAATTGTTCCTTTATGATAACTCAAGTTTGTAATTGTAACGACTCCATCTAGTATAGCGACCTCAGCTATACCATAGCAAATATATCAATGGGTCGGGTCTCCACCTCTTAGGTGCCATCTACCCGCCTTTCCTCCAACCCTAATTGGTAGAGTAAGTAGAGTAGTGACTGTAATGGAGTACCTGGCACGTGTGCTCTGATGGAACAGATTTCTCCCAAGTCTATGACAATTTCTCAGGATGTTCCTAGTATCACCATTTTCATAACAACCCATCCGCAGTTCGACTGTTCATACTGAGTCCGTACCGGATAACTTAAATAACCATTGCAGGAAATTCTATGCCACCGGTACATTAAAAGAGGACTGCCCCACGCGAGTGTTGTGATTAACTTAAGCACTACGAGCATACTGAATATGTTTCCATGACCCCGCTGATACTGAAATGTATGATTATTAAGGACACGGGAATATCTCAAATCTCATCATCATCCCATTCAAATTTCAGCTATTGATCATATACAAGTTTGGAAAACTTTCAATACCACATAAATACATCTCAAGCCAAAATTGGTCTAACACATGACCCCCGCTGTCTGATCGTTGATAGTGGACTTCCCTCACTTGGTGCAAAATCATAAGACACATTCCCGACGATCCACAATACTAACATTCACAGCTCGTACGATACCAGTCATAAGACACCTCAAGACATTTACTTGGCACGTGTCATCCTCATAACAGTTAAACTCACTTCCTCCAGTGTCTCGGCTTGCTAGTAAATACTATTCGCTAAATAGAAATCCCATACGAAATACATAGTCTCTAATACGACCAACTATTTTTAGATCTACATCCACCTATGATGATTAGGCAACCAATTAAACCTTCTTAAGATTTTACTTATCCACCAGATGTCAAAATCTGATGCACCCCCATGCGCACAACTGAAAGATCTCTCTTCACTTCCATATCCTCGATTCTGAACGACACGTGGTAGCAATGGTTGAGCAACCCTGGCTCTCTTATGACCCTTTTTACGGTATCACAAACCATTGGTGTAGTGCGCAATTCCATACATGAGTGGATGCAAAATAACACAAGGTATATGCTTCAAGCTGAACAAATGTCGCACGATAAGGAATGAATGAAATGGAAATTTTTCCTACTAGTTCTGTAGCCTCTCGAAGATAAGTACAGACGTCTCCGTACCGATCCGCAAGATTCTACTAAACTCGCTTATGACTTGTAGCACCTATGAACCTAGAGCTCTGATACCAACTTGTCACGACCCAAAAATCCCTCCGAAGGAGTCATGATGGCACCTAGCCTCTAAACTAGGTAAGCCTAACATTAACTGAAATAACATTGAAAATTGCCAATTTTAAATGAAATTTCTCTAAACAATTTACAATTCCCAAAACCGGTAGTACAAGTCATAAGCCTTTCTAGGAGTAGTCATACAACATAAATACATCACTATTCCAAAACAAGGGAACATATGGAAACAAGCTCAATTGAAGGTGACTCCAAGGACTACGAACGCTGCAGCAGGTTTACCTTGAGTCTCCACCGCAACGAACAACTACTATCGATCAAATACCTGGATCTGTACACAAAAATATACAGAAGTGTAGTATCAGCACAACCGACCCTATGTGCTAGTAAGTGCCTAGCCTAACCTCGGCGAAGTAGTGACGAGGCTAGGACCAGACTACCAAATAAACCTGTACAATATAGCGTACAAAAATAATAGGAAGCAGATAACAATGATGGAAACACTGATCAACCAGTGATATAATTAGCAGGCAACAAGAACACCATAAACGCTTCTCAACAAATAATAAATACAAGTGCAATCAATTAATCAAGTCCTTCAAATATAAATATTTCGCCTATAATTCCTTCAAGTAATAATCTTTAAGATAATATGCTTTTCAATAAATATGATTTGAATATATTTCCTTCAAATAAATATCTTTCTAATAAGCATCTTTCGAATATAATTCTTTTGAGTAAAGGTCACCTTGTGACGCCTCATTTCATAATCATAAATAATATAGGTCTTAGCCCACTTTCATATTTTCACACATCTCGTGCCCATATTTATATCACAACCGCACGGACAACTCACGTGCTATTAAATAAAATCATAATATTTTCCCCGGCACCTCGTTCCTATATCATAATCTGTCATTAATAAAAATCATCATATTTTTTCCGGCACCTTGTGCCCACATGTTTCTGTCTCACATTTCGCAACAACCTTCTCATGTTACTCAATTCATAGGGTCCATAACCCAATACAATTAAGAATGTTCAAAGAGCCTCATTTACTTGATATAAAGTAGAGTACAACTTCCAACCCAATTAGGAAATCAACAAGAAAAGATGAAATTATTTTTAGAAATCATTCGATAAAGAAAATACCCTTTTTCCATTAAAGTACAATATCGAATGAATCATTACCTATAATACGAGAAATCAATAAACCAAAACATAGTAGAAATTCCTTTTTAAGTAAAGTACAACCTCAAACGGTTTAAGGGGATATAGTTGAGGAACTAATTGAATTAAGGGTGTAACAATTATTGAAGTTTGAAGTATTGAAATGTATATATATGTATAAATGCGGTGAGATATTGCAAACACTGTAGGTTCTAACACAAAGGATCACAACAATAAAGGAATTCAAACAGTTTAAACACTTGAATTGATAACAACAAATAAACACAGCAGTAGAAAGTGCACGGCATCACCCTTCGTGCTTTTACTCTCTCTCACCAAAACAATACACGGCATCACCCTTCGTGATTTAACACTCTTCCTCACCAAGACAATACACAACATCACCCTTCGTGCTTTAACGCTCTTCCTCACTAAAACAATGCACGGCATCACCCTTCGTGCTTTACGCTCTTCCTCACCCAAACAACAATCACAAGGCAAATAGGGTAAGGGAATCTATAACCTCGAAATAAAATCAAGTAACAACAGAAAATCAGTAAATAAATGTAAATGACAACATAACTCAATTATCAGCAAGAATTAGGGAAAATCAAGGACAAAAGCACGGCATCACCCTTCGTGCTTTTACTCTCGTCCTCACCACAAGAATCAATATAAACTGCACGGAATTGTACATCGTGCGGCACGGCATCACCCTTCGTGCTTTAACACTCTTTCCTCACCATATGAATAATATAAATGTGCACGGCATCACCCTTTGTGCTTTATCGCTCTTCCTCACCCAAGCAACAATCACAAAGCAATTTGGGCAAGGGAAATCAAAAATATCACAATAAAATCCCGGCAAGGGAACAATAGTACAACAATCAAATCCCGGCAAGGAAAACAATAACATCCCGGCAAGTGAGAAAATATCATGATTCTCTCTCTCTCCTTTCTTCTTTCACGTTTGCTTCACAACTCAATTCACAACTTGAGCCAATGCTCTATAATGTTCAACAGTGCTATTCTCAACTTGAGCCAATGCTCTACAATGTTCAACAATTAAATTCTCAACTTGAGTCAATGCTCTACAATGTTCAACAATTAAATTCTCAACTTGAGCCAATGCTCTACAATGTTCAACAATTCAATTCTCAACTTGAGCCAATGCTCTACCATGTTCAACAATTCAATTCTCAACTTGAGCCAACGCTCTACCATGTTCAACAATTAAATTTTCAACTTGAGCCAACGCTCTACCATGTTCAATTAATAATAATACTTCCACAAGTCACATACCTCAATAGAAATTATCATATAGAGCATATACAATATGAAACAGAGTCATATTAATCAAAGTATAAGACTCACGGGCATGCTTGATACCAAGATACTCGTCACCATGCCTATACGTCGTACTCAACAAATAATATATAACAAATAGGACACAACTCCTAAGCCCTCAAGCTAAGGTTAGACCAAACACTTACCTCGCTTTGCAACCAATTCAAAATTCCAACAAGCCTTTGCCTCGCGAATTCGTGCCCGAAATTCTCAAATCTAGTCATAAACAATTCGATTCAGTCAATAAAAATTATAGGAATTAATTCCATATGAAATTCTACATTTTCCATTAAAAATCCGAAATTGCACTAAAAATTCGCCCGTGGGGCCCACGTCTCGAAACCCGACAAAAATTACGGAATATGAAACCACATCCAACCACGAGTCCAACCATACTAATTTTACTAAAATCCGACATCAACTCAACCCTCAAATCTTCAAATTAAACCAAGAGGGTTTTCAAGATTTTCCCAACTAAAATCACCAATTAAATGTCAAAACTAGTAATAGATTCGGGTAATCTACCAAAATTAAGTTAAGAACACTTACCCTATTATTTTCTCTGAAAATCTCCCAAAAATAGCCTCTTCCCGAGCTCTAATTCGACAAAAATGGAAAATGGGACAAAGTCCCATTTTCAGAAATAAACGTTCTGTCAAGAATTCGGAGTATTGTTCACGCATTTTTAGTGTTCACGGCGTACTGTATATGGTACTGTACATGGTACTGTTCACAGGGTACTGTTCACATGCTGTAAAAGAAAATTCAGCAGCCTTTTTATATCCGTTAACCTTCCGAAATCCACCCGAGGCCCTCGGGACCTCAACAAAATACACCAACAAGTCCTAAAACATAATACAGACTTAGTCGAAATCTCAAATCGCATCAAATAATGCTAAAACCGTGAATCACACCCCCATTCAAGCCTAATGAAATAAAGAACATTCAACTTCTATATTCGATGCAAAAACCTATTAAATCAAATCCAATTGACTTTAAATTTTGCACACAAATCATGAATGACATAACGAAGCTATGAAAAATTTCAGAACTGGATTTCGACCCCGATATCAAAAAGTCAAATCTCTGGTCAAACTTAAGAAATCTTTAGCCTTAAATTTCTAGATTCCGTTAAATGGCGATAATTTGATCTAAGGACCTCCGAATTCGATTTCGGGAATATAACCAAGTCCCAAATCACGATACGGAACTACCGGAATGGTCAAAACTTTTATCCGGGTTCATTTGCTCAAAATGTTGACCGAAGTCAACTCAGTTGAGTTTTAAAGTTCTAGTTCACAATTTAATCCATTTTCTTCACATAAAAACCTTCTGGAAAATTATACGAACTGCGCACGCAAGTCGAGAAATTATTGATACTACTTTTCAAGGTCTTAAAATATCGAGATGATTATTTAATTTAAAGATGACATTTTGGGTCATCACATTCTCCACCTCTAAAACAAACGTTCGTCCTAGAACGTATTAAGAATTATTCTCAAGTTACCAAATTGATGATTTTACTTTTACACAATTATTCGCGGTTGATCCCACATTATCGCATTCGACATAAGTCCAACAACACCATTTCAATTGAGATCATTTCCTTTATCCATATTCGTAAACTTCAAGACCAAATTTCTTACACTCCAATCATTTCTAGAAAGGTCCGATTTTTTTTACGTCAACATACGATATTAGTCCTGACAGGCTATAGCAACTCGTGCCTATGCACCCATCAAATACGGGGTATTACATTCTCCCCAACTTTGAGTCATTCATCCTCAAATGAGAAATAGAGTCTGTACTCCAACACATAACTGTATATATTGGAGTATATATATATATATATATATATATATATATATATATATATATATATATATATATATATATATATATATATATATATATATATATATATATATATATTTCAGTAATTATCAGATAATCAATTAACACTCATTATGAGATTTATATATAATTATCTTATATAAGTAATATGATTAATGTTCTTTACAACATCAGTGCATATAACTTAAACTCTCTAAATAATTCCTCAAAATCAAATCACCACTTTGAATTGCAAAGTAGTATGGGAATATGTATGAAGATGTTTAAGCAACGTAACTTACCATACTTGTTGAGAGTATGATGGTAGAAAGGGAAGATCCGAGGGAGAATATCATCAGTGAGTTTAATGGGTTTAAGCATTGCTTCTTTGGTCAACTCAGCCATCTCCTTTGTGTCTCCATATAGTGTTCTATAAGGATGTCCATTCATGCCTTGCTTCCTAAAGCACTTCTCTAGTTTTCTTGGTCTAAGCCATACCCAATTCACCATTTTCCACCCCCATATCACTAAGGCATTAATAACAATCGCCGAAAACAAGATTGCAACTATTTTCATTTATGAAGAAATGGAGAGAAGAGGGGCAAATCTTGTTTAAGACAAAAGAAAAGAAAAATCTAGTTGAGAAGGAGAGGATGAGTTTATGTGTCAATTATAGCCCATGATATTGATAACATTTATATATAGGGGAGAAGGAGGAGGGCAACTTTCAATTAGTCTATGGTCATGTTTTATTGCTTACACTGTAGTGATTCTCTGGGAATATCTTTCACTCTATGGACCATTAATGTTTAGAAAAATTAATGGTTTATATGGTTGTAGCTAGCTAGCTAGCTACCTAGCCCTTTATCACAAAATTAGTATCAGTACTAGGTAGTAATTAAGCGTGATTAATCCTCCACTCTATAGTACTATTCTGAGTCTTCTCAAGGACAGCGCATTTTGTACGCTATGAAAATAATATATATATACTTTCTCTTTGATCGGACGCGATGTTTGTAAAACGAACAAGGACTTTTAAAACAAAAGCTAATTAAGTATATACATGTAAAGTGTTAAAACTGCTCGTTCTATCAACAATTAATTGAATAATAAATAGTGGTTTCGCCTGTCTTTTCCTATTTTTCTCTCATAATAATGTGAACTTTTATATGAGAAGATATGTCATTAAGGAAGAAATGAGAATATATATATAGTAGCATAATGGACTCCATATATCTACATAAGTAAAAGCATTGAAGAATCACTAGATGGTTCTTATCAATTTTTCGAATCTCATGTTGTTAACTGACTTAACCGCAATACTTATCCAAAGACAGGATAAATTGAAAGTGCTTCGGTACAATAATAACTGGATTAACGAATTGAGTTTCAAGCTAAATATTCTTATACATTTAATGACTTTTTCAATATAAATACAGAATCTAGACAAAAGTTACTGGGTTTCACGCACGGGAACCCGTAACTAATGCACTGGACAGGGGCGGACCTAGAGCATTGAGTATGGGTTCCTGAGAACCAAGTAACTCTTGCATAGACCCTGTATTTATATAAAGAAACTCACTAAATATTTATAAATATTTAACTGTGAACCCAGTTATTATTGCATATTAATTTGAAATACGATAGGAACCCATAAACCTCAAATTCTGGATCCGCCTCTGATATATATGGGACGTACAAATGGAGTATATCTGCATGTATGTGTGTGTATAGAGAGAATGAGAGCTTGGCAGCACAATAGATATATTTGTATGCTTGGCGCCTGTAAAACCAAGTGCCGTAGTTAAAACAAAAGCTATAGTGGTTTTTATATATCCCGCTGTTTTTCTGTAGCCTCGCGCTGTCAACTTGTGGTTGACTTGTTTTTTCTAATAAATTCTGTACTTTAATCTTCAAGTTCTTCGTTTAATTTTCTGCTGTCAATCAACTAATGTGCATGGTTGTCTATCAATAACGAGTTCAAGTTGATGAGTTTTTTAGCATCACAATATTACAAAGCTTTATACCTTGTGGTTGGGCAATGAGGCGCAGGTGATCAATATTAACAGTGTAGAGTTGACTCACAGAAAATGTCGCAAATCACTCACATGCCTTTGATTTTCTCCCTAGTGTTTTGCCTAGTTTATATCTGCTGGTTGTTGAGAAGCACCGCAAATGATTTACAATTATTTTAATAAGTTAGACTTTTTAAGAATTAAACCGGGCTGCATGCAGGGGCGAATGCACGCTTGTCCAAGCGCGACACCGCTTCTTCGAAAAAATTTACTAAATTTATGTAATAATACTGTACAGAAATGAATAAGTAGAAAAAAATGACCACTTGACATAAATTGTGTCTTGTTGTGTTCGTTAAGTGTTTGATTTTGTTCTAAGAGGTTAAAGGTTCAAACTAAGACTCAACAAAACCAATAGATTAAGGTTATTTCTTGTCTAAAAGTATGATAATCAAAGTTACCATATAATTCTTCTATAAATTTCGACATCACTTACAAAAATTCATGCATACGCCCCTGGTTGCATGCACTGCATTACTCATGCCATTCTAGCTAAATCTCTAGATTAGTATTTGAGATTTAACTAACTTCTATACAATCACTGGTGTACACAGGATTTCGTATAAATGATGTCACACTTAAAAAAAGTGAACAGATAAATTTTTTTTTTTACTATAACACTAAACTTTGAGGATAAACTGTCTTGGGAAAACACTTGACGTGTAAACGCATAGAATATTGTTAAGATTTTTTTTTTAAAAAAAAAAAGTTTTCAATTTTAAATATTTATCCTTAATAATGACACTATTGTGATTTGTCTTTTTTTGTTTTTCCTCCATTAAGATTAGGACTCTATTACTTTTAATAAAAAAGGTTAGAAAAGTGCAAAAAACTAAGCATATCATAGACTCGAACCCACAACACATATTAGCATAATAAACTATATTGCCATTGGACCGGAGAACTTCACCTGCCCAAGTAGTGTCACTGTAATATAATGTAAATGTTATTTCGTTTTTAAGTTACCTTTTATAGATATATTTAGTGAATTTTTTTGGTAAAGCGATATCACGTGACACCGCTTGTAATCATATGTACCTACCCATGTATACAATGATAGTTTAATAAAAAAAATGACACTATCAAATTGTTTAAAAGATAATTACACGTGGAGTTAGTAACCCAAAAACAAGACAGCTGAACCATAGTTTACAATAGTTTAAAATACATGGCTGATTTTATAATTTATATTCATTTAGTCGACATGGACGTTTTATTCACGGTGCATTACTCTGGTGAAGCTACCCAATTAGCAGAAGGGACCATTGAGAGATAAGAGAGGTCGATTTTGCAATAATGGGAAGAATGTGATTCTCCTCCTACAAAGCACTTTATGAGTTGACTTTTTTTATCTCTTCTTTTATTTGGTCTAATAGTATCTTTATATCCTTAATTTATAGGTGAAGGCAGCGGCGGAAGCACCTTCTGTCGCGAGATCGATTTCAACCCAATATTTTCCACAGGTAATTTATATGTAAAAAATCAGTATAATTTCAAAAAATAATAAATCTGGATCCACATTCTTAAAAATATTGTGATTAAGTGCTAAAAATCTAAAAGATGAGCCCGTAAAAAAAAAAAAAAAAAGTACTCCTAGTAGGAGTGAGATTGATCAATCTTTGACATGGGTCACCATGTGCTCTCTTGTGACATTATTCTTTATAGTATTAGAGTAAATTCCATTAAACCCTTTGATCTTGAGAGAATCATAAACTTCAAAATGTCTAAATACAAAAAGCTCTTGAGATATTCCAGCAGATTAGACCAGAAGAAACCCTACTTATTCTGTACATCCGTGAATTTTCACTTTGTCAAACAATTAAAACAAATTGCTCCGTCCTTTTCTCTTCGTTTCCTTCTCCCCCCTCTCAATTAAAGTGAAAAGGAGATCAGGGCTTCGATTATCTTCAATGTGTAATTATATTCTTTCCATCTCTATTTGGAAGTTTGCATCTATTAAACTTAATGGTATTATTTATACATATTCCTTCCTTTTAATTTCGACCACAAAATGAGGACAATGGAAAGAAAAAAAAAAGGGAATATAATGCCATGAGAATACAGTTCCATCTAATAGTTGTTTACTATTTTTTCTTTTACAAAAACATAGAGTATAAATATGCTCACTTATAAAGAAAGATAAAATAATATTATTCTTTACCTTAATTTAACGTTTAGCATCCTATTCCTAAAAAATATATTATCACTATCACAATTATTTCATAATTATACTTATATTTAAAATATGCTTTCAGTTAATTAATGCAACAACGTTAATGCATCATGTTATGCCTAAGGCCAATAGGAGGGGGACCATTCTTATTTAATTTTACTACACTTAATTAATGTGGAATTCTCACCTATACCACAGATTATGGAGTTTAAGAAATGTGTAAGAATTGTGGTTTTGTTGTTGGAAGGTCCGAAATAACACAATTGGTGGGGGAATAAATAAAAGTTTGTACTATCACTATGCAGCTGGACCATGCAGTAAAAACTGTAGAATCGTACATTAAAAATGATATTGTAAGGTGAGCTGATCGATCATATGTATTTCTTTATTTAAGCTTTTTAAAACCCCACTCGATGTTTTTTGGGGCTCTATGGTTTTAAGGATGCCTCCTCGGATTGAAACTATAGAAAGATCCAAGGGATGTCTAGGTATCTTCGAACAAATTCAATGAAGTTGTATAACGTGGTTGCACCAATTACTATCCTTTTTTTTCTGTAGTAAACGGAAATATTATAAATAGTAGTTAGACATCGTTACGGACAAAAGTGCTATTAGAAGCGCTGCTAGAGTTCAAACAAGAGCCGTAGGAAGCACTAGGGGCGAAGCGAGAAATTTCACGAGGGTGTTTAAAATTTAATATACACATAATAAAAAATAATTTTTAATATATATATACAACATAATTTTCTTTATATAAAGTATAATTTTTTGACGAAGAGTGTTCGATTGACCATCCTTCAATGCTACGCCACTGGAAAGCACTCAGTATATACCCATGATAACACTGTTCAAAATACTCCTATCCCTAATTATTCTAAGACCAAAGCAAACATAGTACTCCTTCACTGTTTTCAAATGTGAAAAGATAGAGTTTAACCGTCCTAAAGTTTGTGTGACTTGAAACGCAGTGTTATTAAATGCATGCGCATGTTAGTTGAAGAAGACAATACATATGAAGATATGACGGAAAAATAAAATACATAGATAGAAAAATATTTGTAATGCAAAGGACAACTTTAAGAAATAATTGGGGACACACCAAAAATAGAAATTGCAGAGTTAATGTGAAACAGAATCAGTCTACCAAAAAATAGGTTCATCATGTGGTTGGCTGTTCAAGGTAGGCTATTGACAAAGGAAAGGATGTTGACATTGGGACTACAATGTAAAAATACTACGTGTGTACTGTGTGATGGAGTTGGAATGGAGAGTGCTATGCATCTTTTTTCTGATTGTGTATGGTCTACGCAGCTGTGGGAGATGTTGAACCAATGGAGTGGTACCAAACTTCAGCAGCAGGATGCTCTACAATCCATAAGCAGAATACAGAGTAGGAGATGGAGTGTGATGAAGAAGAGCATTATCATAGCAGTGTATGGAGCAGACTTATATCAGATTTGGCAGGCAAAAAACTGGAAGATGTTTAGGGAATCTACTGTACAGAGTAATATCATAGTGCAACAAATTCAAAGTGTAATTAGAGAAAGAGTGGACATGGTAAAGAATTCAAAACGAGCTGGAAAGCTAGATACATAATACATAGGCTATGTAGCTAGGGATAGATACTGAATGTCGTAGATGAGTTAATTTGTTTGATTTTTTTTACTGAGACTTTTCCTGGAATCACCAGGTAAAGTGCTCTTTCTTTGTAAATTTAAATTTGTTTGACGAGCTGGTAATACAATTTCACATTTATTACCAAAAACTTTAAGAAATAATTATACAGACAAAGGAATTGAAAAGATAACACACACAAAAAAATATCATCTCAATCAAAATTCTACATATGCATTCGAAAAGGTTCCTTCCTTTGGATTTCGTTTGTGGTGCTTGAAGCGTTAAAGAATGAATGTAGTTATGTTCCTTGTATTATACATGAATAGCATAATACAGGGATTGATAATAAATCTATAGGATTTTCCTCTTTATTTTTTTTTCATAGTTAGGATTCTCTATATAGTCTCTTTAATCCTTTTCATAGTTAAGACTCCATGTATAGCTATATATGTTTGTTACTCCATGGAATAATACATCAACTATTCTCACATACCTTATTTAGTACATGGTATCAGCGACATTAAGGCTCAAAACTTCGCTGGGAAAATCGAATCCCTTATATATATTAGGAGAGACAGTTCAGTCTCGTTTTGGGTCAACCTAGGAGTGACTGGTTTGCCTCACATCCATCATATAAGGAGGTGGAAGAGGATTTTCAGCCTAGAGATAGCTTCTTCGGGGTTTGCGTTGCCAGATCGTGATCTCACGCGCCACTTGAGGTTAGCATCTGTTCACCAAACACCGCTCGTGAAGGCACGTGAACCGACAGCAACAAAGCTTGCTCAACATTCTAGATTCGTCTTCTTGATTCGGCAATTTTTCGTATTTTTCTGGTAATTGAATTTATTTGGAGAGATCTGTGGCTCCTTTCTGTCAACTTATAACAGGTTTTGTCCTTCCATTTATGTCCGCAATTACTTTGACCAAGTTTAAATGCCTCAAATTTGTCATTTCAGTTTTGTTAAATTTTATGGCTCGATAGTATGTTGTGACTTGCGTATATTGGACTTCTTAGGTTAGAGTGGTGCTTCCATTTTAATTTTTTGGTTGTGGTCAAATTTGTGAAGCTATTTTTGTTCACTGATTTCGTGGACTATTATTATTGGTGTGTGATAACTAGGGATTTTGATACATTTTATACTCCTTCTTGCTTATCTTTTGATTAGAAATTTGTACAAAATAGTCCCAAAAGGCTCACAAGTTGTGCTTGATTGCAGGTTTGATCAACAAAGTGACAAGATGTCAAAGATCAGCTCAAAAAGGAGTGAAACTTGCACAAGTACCAAGACAAGACAAAGCTCAGGCAAAACAGGCCCAATACGGCCGCACACCATTCTGTGCGGTCCGCACAAGTGAGGTTCAGAGAGGTTGATTTCCAGTCCAACAGGCAATGCGGCCGCATGAGATTTAATGTTGTCCCCATTGGAGTCACTGTGGCCGCACTCGATTTAGTGCGGTCCGTAGAACCAAGGATCAGAGAAGTGCCAGTTTGGAGATTGAAGTCATTGCGGTCCGCGCTCCATTTCATGCGGACCGCACTAGAAGCCACCGCGGACGCACTCAATTCTGTGCAGTCCGCATTGCCCGAGTTCAGAGAGTTGGATTTTCAAGTTCAAAGCTCTAGTGCGACCGCACGTGATTTTGTGCGGTCCGCACTAACCCCGCAGGGGTATTTGTGTCCAGATTTTTTAGCTTAGTATAAATAACTTTTTTCCCATTTTTAGGTCATCGGATAGTTTTTGTACTGAGCTAAGCTCGTGACTTCCGTTCCTTTAGCTATTTTTGGCAATTTTAGCTTCATTTCAACGTTGAATCTTCTAGTTTATCTTAGCAATTAATTAATATGAGTTTTCTTCATCTATTTCTTTATTTTCTTCTCTAATTATGAGTAGCTAGACCCATAAGCTAGGGTTGTGGCTCAACCCTAGTGTGGGTAATTGATGGGTCTTGTGTTTTAGGGCTAGATTGACTATGGGTGTTTGATATTTGGGCTAATTTCATGTTTAATTGCTGAATTGGTGGTTGCAAACACTAGTTTGTGTTTAGTTGACTTTGGCTCTTCCTGAGAAAGAGATCCTAAGTCTCTGAAATTGGTCCAACAAGGAGCTGGGTGCGTACTCAAGAGATTGATAGCCCCAATTAAAGGGTTAAACCTAGAGATAGCAATATCGGACTTGAACCTTGATTGCTTGTGCAAATTTGCATACCCAATTGGTCTTGAGAAAGTCAATTTGGGCAAAAATCACTCAAACCACCGAGAGGTGTAGAGTGGGTAGAATCGTGCAACGGTTATATCATACTCCCCAAATGTGTCAATCATGCCTTAGACTCAAGTACCTGTCAAATTGGCCACTTAGGCAAAAGTCACTACCCTAGTGCCTTTTAACCATTTGAACAACTCGCAATATTTTACTCTTAGCTTATTCTAGTTTAATTGCGCATTGTAGTTTATATAATTAGAAGTAAATCAAAACCCAAAAATATTTAGAAGTGCAATTTGGAACACATACATAACTCTCGATTAGATAGACACTCGACTCCAACTTCTAGCTCCCTGTAGAAATCGATCCCGACCTTAATCGGATAAAAGCTGCTTCGACCCCCTCTCTTACTCAATAGTAGTGCAGGGTTGGCCTCGATCAATGTGGCTGCTAGAATTTTATTGGTTTTGTCAATTTACTACTGGATAGTTAACTCATTGCTAATATGGCTACGGCTCCTAGTCCAACAATCTTAGTTTCAAATGTATTTTAAAATTTCTTCAATATCATAAATCAGTTATGGAATCTTCTTGTAATGACCCGACCGATCAGTTATGGAATCTTCAATATCATAATATTATTTAAGCCTTGCACGCAAAATTTGGTGTCATTTCGAGTAGTTTAAGTACGTTTTGGCGCGTTGGGAGTAAATTAAAGAACTTGAAGTTCATATTTTTTATTCAATTTGTTTGGGGTTGTGATTCTTAGTTTTGATGTTGTTTTGTGCATTCCGAGAGTTCGAGCGAGTTCGTTTTATGATTCCAAACTTGTTATTATGTTTGGGCAGGGCCCCGGGCGTTAAACGAACGAGGCTCAGATCAAGTTCGGGCTTGAAGGAAATATGTTGAAGCTTCAACTTCAACTTCTGGTGTAAACGCACATGCGCTTGGTTAGACGCAGGTGCGAGCCACGAGCCGCAAAAGCGGACAAGCCAAGGATGCCCAGGATCCGCAGGAGCGAGAAATTTAGCGCACCTGTGAACGTGCAGGTGCGATGGCAGTGACCGCAGAAGCGGCAGTGTCCGCAGGCGCGGGAAAATGGTCGCATCAGTAGTTGCGCATGAGCGGCCCCAGCTCCGCAGGTGCGAATATTGGCTAGATGGGGGAGGACCGCACCTGCAAGATTTTCTCCGCATAAGCGAAATCGCAGGTGCGGCAGTGGCTTCTCAAGCACGGGTAACGCTGGGCAGTGAGGTTGTTTTAAATCGAGGTTTGAGCATTTTTGCTCATATTTTTACTTCTTGGGGGCGCTTTTGGAGCTGGTTAGAGAGGGATTTTCACCAACTATTTGAGGTAAGTAATTTCCACCTATTGTGAGTTAAATATATAGTTTATGGGAAGGTTATAACATGTAAATTAGTAAAAATTATGGGCTTAGGTGAAAACCTAGGGTTTTGATAAAAATAGGATTTAACCACGAAATTTGTCATAGAATTTAGTGAAAATCATATATTTGAGTTCATGAGGTTATGGGTAACAACTTTCTTCAAAATTTCCCGTAATCCGGGCACGTGGGTCCGGAGGTAAATTTTAGAAATCCGTCAAATATGGTTGGAAAATCACTTTGATAGTTAAGATATGAACTTTTGAACATGTATTGACTATTTTATATAATATTTGACTAGTTTCGAGTCGTTTGGCACCGAATTGAGGGTTTGAGCACAATCTTGGGCCGAAAAATAGGCTTTGAGATAAGGTAAATCTCTTTTCTAACCTTGTAAGAGGGAATTAACCCCATAGGTGAACTTAATTAATATGTGCTTTTATTTATGGGGGCTATGTACGCACGAGGTGACGAGAGTCCGTATGTAGCTACTATTTATGCTTATGTCCGGGTAGTTTTAGGTTTACAATATGCCTTATTGACACCGTTATTTGATTGTGCTTATTAATTACCTTGAGTAGAGATGAGGTTAAGGATTTCAAGATTTTAAAAGTTTCTAGTTGAATTTCTTGTTTTGGAAAGAATTGAGGGGGTATTATGATGACTTGAGAAATCTATGCTCAACCACGTCGCAAGTATATTCCCTGAGCGGGATAAATTTCCACTACTCTCATGGTAGCAGGTCGTTCGCCTCGGTAGGTCAATAGATGCATCTATGATTCGTGTCGTTCGACCCTCGGCAGTGCACACAGTATATGTATATGTATATTTGGATCGGGATGTACGTTCTAGGCATAATTCGTGCATAATAATACTGAAAGCCATATTATATTTGATATTGTTTCAGTGTAGGATCTGAGGCAAGTGCATTTGGATATCAGTCCGACGCGCATCCTTGACTACTCCGAGACTTTGCGGTGAGCTGCCTTCCGAGCCCGTCCTGCAGCAGCCGAAGTCTTCCTTTTGTTTTATTTTTCTGTCTATTTTATTTCAGACAGTAGTGTATTATTCTTTTGTCTATTCTACTAGTAGCTCATACACTTGTGACATCAGGTCTTGGTGATTTATGCTAGTAGACACCTGAGGATTTTTGGGTTATTTTGTTTAACTCACTTGCTTTAAAAATCTTGATCTCTTATTTTATTTAAATTCTTACTTCTTATTTATGCACAAACTAAAAGTCACAAATTTTAAATCTTTAAAGAAAGGATCACAGAGTTAGTTCACTATAGGCTTGCCTAACGGTAACGTTGGGCTCTATCACGGCCTATATGAGAAATTGGGTCGTGATACTTCTTCAGTTATTGAGTTTGCTAAGTCAAATAAAATATATCTTATCACTTCTTCAAATAAATGAGTGATTGATTATGGTGCCACAAATCACATGACAGATAATTCAAAATAAATTTCTAGTTTTCCGTCATACAAAACACCCTCTCCAGTTAATGTAGTTGATGGATCAACTTGTAGTAGTATTGGATCTGGGACTGTTAAAGAAACTTATTAAATTAACATGTTATTTGTATTAAGTCTACCTACCTTGGCCTTTAATTTAATTTCTGTTAGTAAAATCACCAAAGACCTTAATTGTTGTATCGCGTTCTTTCCCAATCATTGTCGGATTCTCAACCTTACAACGAAACATGTTATTGGTAAAGCATATTTATCTGGTGATCTCTACATCCTTGATGAGTGGGAGCCATGACCTGTTGCATGTTCCAGTGTTGTGTCTCATTTTGAAGCACACTGCCGATTAGGACATCCCTGTCTACCTTTGTTGAAGAAGCTCTGTCCTCAATTTTAGAATATTTCTTCATTGGATTGTGAGTCATATCGATTTGCAAAATATCATCGCATCTCGTTAGGTCCAAGGGTTAATAAGCGAGTTGAGTCAGTTTTTGAGTTAGTTCATTATCATGTTTGGGGATCATGTCCTGTTGTTTCTAAAATTGGGCATAAGTATTTTGTCTTTTTTGTAGATGATTTTTCTCGAATGAATTGGATTAACTTTATGAAGAGTCGCTCTAAGTGTTTACTCACTTTTCTGCCTTTTGTGCTGAAATTAAAACTCAATTCAATGCTTCGGTGCGTATTATAAGGAGTGATAACGCTAAAGAATACATGTTAGAGTTATTTCAGTCTTATATGAGACATCATAGTATACTACATCAGTATTCATGTGTTGATAGACCCTCTCTAAATGGAGTTGCTGAGAGAAAGAATAGACATCTGTTTGAGACAACTTAGGCACTTTTATTCCAAATGAAGGTTCCTAAATAGTTATGAGCTGATGCGGTCTCTACGGCTTGTTTTCTAATTAATCGCATGCTATCTACTGTGTTTGGTGGTGATGTGCCTTATAGTGTTATCTTCCAGACAAGTCATTATTTCCACTAGAACGTAAGGTGTCTAGATGCACATGTTATATTCGAGATATTTGAGTATCTCTTACCAATGTGGATCCCAAGGCATTGCAATGAGTTTTCTTGGGTTATTTTCGCCTCCAGCAGGGGTTTCGATGTTACTTTACTGAATTTGACTAATATCTGGTGTCAACCGATGTGGTATTTTCCAAGACTACACCATTCTTCTATGCACCTCTCATTTCTACAAGTTAGGGGGAGGAAGATGAGTGTCTAGTATATTAGGTTACTCATGCTTTGACAGAACAACCAGATGATGTTCCTCATTCTCTTAATTCTTCTATTGAGCACCAATTGACTACTGTGTCTTTAGCACCTACTCCAACTATGTTAGCAATATTTTTTACTCGAAAGAGGAACCTTAACTTCAAGCTTAATCTAATTAACTGTTGAATTCGTGAGAATCAACAGTATTATAGAGTGAATTAACTCAAGAATTGGATCCTGAGTCAGTTATCCTGCACATATCTAGCCAAGTATCCTTATTTCTCTCATTGATATTTCTTCGTTGCTTATCTGTTGTCTTTTGTGATCAATTTGTTAATTGCTTAATTTTTAGTAGTTAATCGGAGTAATTGTCGTCACATCAAGTGTTAATTTTCCTGGATAGCAATCAACTGAATATTAGTCGAATACTATTTAAATCAAATCCTTGTGGAGACAATAATTAAACTATACTATCTTTGACTAGCGAGCAATAATTTTGTGCTGTGTTTTGCGCTCATCAACTACGTAGGTGTATTTGGATAATGGCAGCAGTATGCAATAAATATTCCAGAAATCAAAGGCAATAATGTCGCATTCAATATTAATGAATAACAATAAATGACATTTAAGTAAATAGAATGAATGAGTCACCTAAAAAGGATGGAATCAGTGAATGTCCTTCGTGACAATAATGAGGGATGGATAATCCCCATAGAGCTACATATTTTAGGACTCCCCATAGAGCAGGGGCGGCTCAACAGTATTCGGGGCCTAAAGCCAAACTTCAACGAAGGGCCCTAAGTTTTTCCATATTTAAAAACTCATTTAATAAAATTTTATTTTGAAGTTTATTTTTCTAGGTTTTTGAGATGTAAATTTTTTAATAATTTATTTATAATCGATTTCTTAATATATATATATTTCTACTTTCTAGAGTTATTATTCAATTCTTTTAGGATTTCCAGATTTTCTAAAACATCTTTGTTAAACTCTCACCAACTTCTTCTTCTTCTTGGATTCCATTCTCTTCTAGCTCAATTATATTAGTAATTTGTTTATCTACCATAAATTCTTCCTATTTTTGGGGATTGTATTAAAGTTTCAATTCTTCTCTCTTTTTTTGGTATTTTTAATATGCGGATTCATATTTCTTTGTTGACATATTAATATTCTAATAAATTAAAAAAGATAATACATATACTTACAATCAAAAGATATTAAAAAAAAATTTTAGACGAAAGTAATAAAAAAAAGTATAGAACAATTGAACCCAGTTTAACAAATAGTAATAGATAACTTGATATTACTTTTGCTATTTCAATATTTTTGGTGCAATGCCGGGAAAGCTTGACAAAAAAGGAGTTTGAAATTGCTTTATGCTATCATATTTGGCAGAATATTTTATGAGACAATGGACTTATAAATCTAGAAAGGCTAAAAGGAATATAAAAGATTAAGTAAAAACTAGTTTAAAGAGAAAGTAATAAAAGTAACGCAGGTCTTGTGATAATAATCATAATATATAAAGGAGACAAGAAATATATCTGTTTTTATTCCCAAATTATCTTTATCGGTCCCATAATTTCCTTATTTATGAAAGATATACTTTTTTTATATATACTAAATATTTTAAAAAAAATTCATCAAATACAGATACAACTATTTAATACAGTACTAGAAAATTTTGGGACCTCTTTAGATATGGGATCTCAAGCAATTGCTTGAGTGACTTTACCCTTGAGCCGCCCTTGCCATAGAGCTATATATGTTTGCTAATCTATAGATTAATACATCAACTATTCTATCATACGTTATTTATTACACACAACAAATAATTTTCCGGATTAGGAAACAATACTTTTATTGGGTTTTTGAAAGATAACCCCTACGCCTAAAAAAAACCTACGCTTACAGAGTGAGAGGCGAAAGCTATTATCGGAACTTTTACAAGGTAAAAATGACCCCAAATCCCAATTAGTATCCATTATACTAATTGGTTTATGAAAAATTTTCTATGGTTTACAAATCCGGAAATTTGACCTTTTTCTTTAGGTATCACTTGTAGAATTGTAATCGTGAAATTTTTGCTTTAATTAGTTACTTTTGTCTAAAGATTTATATTTTTGTGAGACGACTTTTCAAAGATCATAGGCATGATAAAGTAACAAGTGTATACTCTCTAACCAAAAAATGAAACAAATGCATCGACCAGGTTCGTGGTAGAAAGTTACTTCCTTTATCATCCAACCTTATTTCTGGATTTTAATCTTGATCCTACCAATAGGTTAAAACTTAAAAACTTGTACTACAACTTTTCGCAGATACACCTGTACAACATTTCTTCTATCAACAAAACTACAAGCAGGTGGTTATTGGCCCAAATATGCAGTCGCTCAACAGGAAAGAAATGAAACTTATCAAAGATAACTTGTTTGTTGATACATGGTCATTCTCTTAGCCGATCTGGATTTCAAGTACAAAATTAAACTGGTCGAAACAGATGATAACACCCCATTGTCCTGCTGTAACCTAGTCTCTCTTACTCTTATTTGTCTTGCTATTTTTGTTATATTCGCCTGCTTCCACTGAGAATCCCTTGTTTTAGCCTAAGGGCACGTCAAGTTCGTAATACTATATACATTCAACTGTGCTTCTTAGACACAATTGAAGCACACCATACCTTTTATCTTATCCTCCTATTCTAGTTCTAGAGTAAAATGGTAATTTAGACTCTAACAAATTGGTATTACTAGTTACTTCTTCCTTCCTAGAGTTGTAGCCAACAGAGTAGATTAATAGGGACTCTTTGCTCAATATGACTTGATTTCCACGGGCACAAAATGCATGCTCCTGCCTTGTCTGAATCAGTCAGTCTCATAACTCATAAGCACATCTGATAGAAACATGAGAGTTTTGGATAGTTTCATCAAATACAGGACGCATATATCTAAAACATGCAATTTTTTACAGACATCTTCACGCGCATTAATCAAGCCACCTAGCACAGTACTTATGAGTACTTCACACAAGTTGATCACCAGTTTCTAATTATATCCTTGTTAAACCAAATACGATGGCAATTGTGGCGAGAACAGCCTGCAATACGCAACAGCATCAGATGGAGGTATTAAGTTAAGAAGAACATGTTGTCATCTTCTATCACTCTACATCTCAAATAGCTAGTTTACCATAATAGACAAACTTCCGATTAACCAGCTTTCTACCAGTTGTGTGCCATTTCATTGACAAAATTCTTAAATGAATCTTGAATTAATGCGCATTTATTTTCACTCTCATGCAGGTGATCATAATTTATTAAGCTTGGATGTGCTAAGAGTGTAATGGTCTTTCTTTTGAAAGTATTCGTGAAATTCTGCACCTACATCATGTCTACTGTAATTGAACCTGTTTACCTCCTGCTATGGAACTCTAGAAGAAGAATGAAGATTCTTTTCAAATAATATCTCCACATTTACTAACTTATGAATCATAGTTTTTCCCTTCATAATCTAATGTTAGTTAATCAGGATAACCATAAAAGTGAAAAATTAGTGCATAGACCGCTTCTACAATAACTTGCAAAGTTATGTTATTAACCATGACCTTATAAGGCCTGCTGATGCCATGAGGAAAAACTTGTTAGAAGTGAAAGACAAGTTGAAGGTATCACCAAAAAGAAAAAACGATAAAAGAAAGAGACCACTTACAGCAATGGTGCTTGTAACATATCCTGGTTTCTCTCGATGATCAACTGATCTAGTGCAGAGCAGGATAAATGCAGCAACATACCAAGGGATGGCAGCAAGAAAGAAACCAGTAATGAACCTTCAAAAAACAAAAATAGAAATCTCACTTCATTGTATTCCAGACATCCTTTAACTGTATAAGGAAGGTCAAACTGCAGCATTACATGGTACCATAAAATAATACTCCTAAAAGTAACACCTGAAAGACAGACCTTTGCTCTAACCTCCATATCGGATACTGTTTGCTAAACTACACTTTTGACAAAGAAGTTCAATAGAAGCCTTTCAGTCATTATTCTGTGATCAAAGATCCCACTACCTTTATCTCTAATATGAACTATGTTAGCATTAATGTACTTGAGAAACTTCTCTTTTTGTCCTTCCCAGAGAATAAACAGCTTCCAACACATTCAAGGTTCTTTTTTCTTTTAGCTTACTTTACCGATTAGTGAGGTATTAGAGAAAATAGAAGAAAGAAGAAACTCATATGCAAAGGAGCATGTCAAGCCCCTTAGATGCCTTTTACCACTAAGATAATTTCAATCCATCTACAATTTGTGATGGTATTCAAACTGGACTTAATGCTCCATCAAAACATGTTTTCGGAGGGGAACATGAAAGAGCAAGTATAAGCATTTTCTAGTTTACATTTTCCAAAGGGCAAACAGGACGTATTTTTTCCTTTTCTTCCATTAACTTTGACTTTTGAGTGGTTATCTAGTTGAATGACTCCTCTAAAGTGGCAGCACATCTCTACCTTCCCTGGAACCAGATAAGAAGGAAGCACAACATGTTATATCTGTCTTGTGCCAAAAAGATTCCAGAATCAGAGGACATACTGTTAGCAATAATGAATCAGAACAAAACCTACTGTTAGCAAAAATGAATACTGCTGAATTTAAACCTCAACATGTGACTAAACAAAGAAAGTCAACATAATTGGACTAGGAATGTGATGTTATCAGTCTTTGGGTAAAGAAAATAGGGAACTTACAAGAACCAGCCAAGACCAATACCACAGCAAGGAAGGCGAGGCTCTCTCACAGGTCTCCTCTCATCAACCGCATAGCCTAATATACAAGGAAAAGAGCCAACAAAGTTAAAGTGCCAACAGTTCTTACATACTTAACAAACAACAGTTTATGTCCCAAATGCCAGAACTCAGTAAATGTCCAAAGAGAACAATTACAATCCGGAAAACTATACTTCTTTACATGTTACACTTAGTTCATCAGAAACATATTTAGTAACAAAATAAACTGTAATGTAGGGAGGCAATTGTATTTACTCAGCGTGTACAATTAACGGCTTGAACTCAACCAGCTCTTTTTACACGGAGCATAAATGTACATGTGAAAAGTAACTAATATTTCAAGAAATATTAAAATATCAACCATCATAGTTGAAAAAGTGCATTGTGCTCAATGGTGACTGGTGAGAATGTAGAAGTTAATCTTATCAAGTTTAAATCACCGATCCGCCTTTGTATTTACTAACTATAGAAGAAAGAGAGAGAAAGTAAGCAAAGAATGCACAAATGTGAAGCAGTGCGCACAGAGTGTCACCGATATTATCCAGCAGAATTCTGAAATTTAAATCCATAGAACAAATAAGTAATCTAACTTTTTCAACTAAATCTAAAAACAGATAGTTTTCTGGTTTACATACTCAGCATAATTCAACTGAATGTTGCAAAAGACACAAACTTATCACCCAAAAATCAAATAAAGTTGAAGTATTTCAAGAAATGAATTTGTACAGATATTGATGGTGAATTATGAGGAGCAAAGGGGGTTACCTGGAACAGCCTGATAACCACGAGCATAGTATTCAGGGGAAGGTTCAAATGCCCCCGGTGGAGGTACTGGTTGAGGGAAACCGACTACCGATTGAGGAGGTGGTTGAAAAGTACCATATTCTGCTGCTGCTGGTGGAGGTGGTTGGTCGTCCTCATGGTGATGATGGTGGTGGTGATGGCCATGGTGATGATGATGACTATCCTTGCCTTCTTCACTCATGATTGATCTTGGAGTTTTCAACAAAATTAAGTACTAAGTTGAAATCTTTGTTAGAGAAGAAAGAAGAACTATTGACTGTGTTTATTGTTTGCTTACTTGTGGAGTAAGTACTATTTACTCATTGGCTCCTGGTTATCATCTTGTTTGACTAATGTGGTGTTTTTGTCCCCCACATAACTATCTTGTTTTACGTGAACTTGTTTAATTGAATTAAATGGGGACTTTTGAAATTTGTAATTTTTGATATTCTCGGAACATGTTTATTTCCTTTACTCAACCTCTTCATTATGAGTAGAAATCATTTCCAATTGATTTAATTATAATTTGAAAGCTTACCTAATTTCTGAAACTACTTCGTTGTCAATTCTTCTACTATTCTCTTTCTACAATTATTTCAGTTTGGCATAGAACATGGGAATTGGGACCTGCTACTGTTTGTCCTTCAAATTCTGCTTGCATTGCACAGTCAATGCTGCTCAAAAAGGAGTATTTGGCACCACTTTCTAAATTCCAAACAATAAAAGAAAAAGAATTTGAAAAAGGCGGACTTCGAGCCTGTTTGGCCAAGCTTATGGGAGGCTAACAGTATTTTTTTTGCCAAAAAAAGTACTCTTTCCGATCCACAATAAGTGCTCAATTTGCCTTTTTTATTTTGGTTCAAAATAAGTGTCCATTTATATAATAAAAATTAATTAATTTTTTTTTCAAAATTACCCTTATATATGTATCCCTAATAAGTCTTTTACTCCCCACATTAAATTACACTGCAACATTTAATTAAAGGTAATTTAGTCACACTACCTATTTTTGTTTAGATTTTAGTATTTCCTTAATGGGTGTGCTCAAGGCAAACTGGTCACTTATTGTGGACCAGAGGAAATATTTTTTTAGAAATTTGATGTGTTTGGCCAAAATGGAGAAGTGCTTTTGACCAACAGCAGAAGCAGATTTAATTTTAGTTTCTTCTAAAAAGCAATAGCAGAAACAGAAAATTAAATTTTTTTAAGACAAAAGTATCCTTACTATAAATTTATTTTTTCAAATTATCCTTCAAAAATTTTATTTTTTCCTTTTTTTCGACCATCCCTTTCTTTTAATTTATTTTATTTCTATTGTATTTTTATTCTCCTTCTCCTATTCTTCTTTAAAATAGTCTCTCCACCATAAATAGAACCTTTTTTAAAATATAGCATTAATGAAGTAGATTCTAAAATTATAAAGATTTAAAGTGGGTAACCAGGTGGCTCTGGAGGCACATGTTTAGCAAGGATAGCTAATGTGCGCCAACGATGATGACTCGCCGAAAAAGTAATCTGAACCCTAATTTGCAACAATCGAAGACGCCTAACGAAAATAAGGATAATAATAATCGAATGGTAACGCCTGAACCGCGAATCGCACAACAACTAGCTCCGGTGCAATTGCTACACTGGATGCTAGGGATGGGGAGTATACCGACAATCATGCAAGCTCCGCCGCCTAAGGAAGCTAAAATTACTAAACTAACGGAGAATACTATGGCTACGACAGCAAGGTTGACCAATTTTGCTGGATCTAGGGAAGCAAAGAGAACCATGTCATATGTGGTCGGACAAACAGAACAACGCATCAAGCACTGCAACTCAATTTCTACCCACCTGAGGTTAGGGATGGAGTAAAAATTATTAAGCTTAACCAGAAAGAAATCGAGCAGCAATTTCAAAAATGGGAATTGGCACTCATAGGTATGGGAGGGAATCCAACATTCAAAGAGATGTTGAAATTTGTTTATGAGGTTTAGGGTTCAGTCACTACACCAAAGGTACTCTTAAATGATGATGGTTACTTCATATTTCGATTGAATTAGTAGGGGGAAAATTACAAATTATGGGAAAGGGACCATACACATTCAATAACAGACCTATGGTACTGAAGAATTGGGAACCTGATTTTGAGTTTAACAAAGAGCATATGCGTGTGATACCATTTTGGGTCACCTTCCCAGTTTTACCTATCAAATGTTGGGGTGAGGGAAATCTAGGAAGAATTGCGAGTTTCTTGGGAAAGCCTATATGCATAGACAAACTCACAGCTCAGTGTGAAAGAATATCCTATACTCGAGTGCTTATAGAAATGGATATTACCCAGTCCTTACGAGATGCACTAATATAGAGCATCCTGATGACGGCATAAGGGAACAAATAGTAGGTTACGAATGGAAGCCTAAATTATGCCAGGAATGTAGTCAATTTGACCACTCTAATGGAGAATGTAAATTGGAACAACAAGCACAGAAGCCAATGAAGAAGAAGAAGGTTAAGAAGCAGAAATGGGAGTTGAGAACTAAAGTTGTCACAACTGAGGAGATAGAACCCCCTAATGCTGACAAAGTAACTAATGACAAGAAGGATCTACATGAAGATCCACAGGAGGTTCAAATACAGGTTAGGGAAAGAGGCAAACAAGCAATGGTATATCATGATAGATCAAGTAAAGAAGACAACCAACAATTGATTATGAGGAGTTGACCAAGAGAAATAAGTATGCTACATTGAGGATTCAAGAGAGTGAGCCTCCTGATATTAATGGAGGTACTGAGCATAGCCAATCTCAGAGGTTTAACAAAGGGCATACTCCAACCACTATACCAATATCATGATATTCAGCACGTGGAATATATGAGGACTAAACAAGTCCTTTAAGCAGAGGGAGTTTAAAACTTTCTTAACAACAAATAGAATTGATATGGTAGGGTGTTTGGAGACTATTGTTAAACAGAACAAAGCAAGGATTATTCAAAAAAGATAGGTCGAAAATGAGAATTTATTGATAACTACTTTGAAGCACCTAATGGTAGGATCTAGTTGGGCTGGAAGGCAGCAAATGTGAATCTAGTGGTGTTGAAGTTATCTTCACAACTGATTCATTGCCATGTACAAGATAGAAATTTTGTATTCCATAGTTATCTAACTATTGTGTATGGGTTACATGTTATTGTCGATAGAAGACCTTTGTGGGATCAATTGAGGAACATTAATGCAGCAACTAGAGGTCCTTGGTTGATCATGGGGGACTTCAATAGTGTCTTATCAGTGGGGGACAAAATAAATGTGACACCTGTGCACCATATTGAAGTAGCGGATTTCAAGCAATGCATTAGTGACATTGGTGTAGGGTTAATAACCAAGAAAGGGGCTCAATTTTCCTGGACTAATAAGGGGGAGCTGAAGATAGGATATACGGTTATATAGACTGGGTGTTTGGTAGTACTGAATGGTTCTGGTCTTATGCAGGTGTTGAAGTCATCTATTTACTGTCCGGATGCTCAGACTACACATTTGTTCTATTAAACATGAAATACATAGAGTGTGCTGATACCCAATTTTTCCCTCACATATTTTAATACATATATATACTTTCAAAATATACATATGCAGTTATAAGCATGCATAAGCTTTTTTATAATTTTTTATAGTTTTAAAGACTCCAAATTAATTTATTTCTCCTCTTTTATTATATAAATATCCAATAATTATTCTTCATACTACTTTTGTGATGATTTAGTCACTTAAATTTATTATTTATGCCAACATAGTGTTTAAATATTTTTAGTGTATTTTTGTAATTACATTTATATTTTTTAAGCTAAATTGCATATTTTTGCAAAAATAGCCCGTACTAATGTACAATTACATAATTTATGCATAAAATGATCTTTTATATTTTTAAAATATTAAAACTATTTTAAATCATTTTTAGTGCACAAAGATATTTTGGTATTCATTTATCATTTTTTACAAATTATTTAGTTATTAAATTGTCTATTTAAAATCTGGCCCCATTTTCTATTCAATTTTGATTATAAATTGGACCCAATACTCAACCCAATTTTAACCCAAAACATACCCAACCCAAACCTAATACCCGATCCGGCCCCAAACCCTTTCAATCTCGGCCGTTGATCACAGAGATCAACGACCACAAATAAACCCTTCTTTTTTTTGCCCTAAACGACCCCAAAACCTAGCCATTTCTCACCAACACCCCCCTTTGGATCCCCTCATCTCTTGTTCTCTCCGAAACCAACCCCTGACCCTAATCGTCGTCACCCAAAATCAACCCTAATCCTCTGAATCCTTGTCCGATCTATGGCGTCCTATGGTTGTACGAAGCCTTTACTTGTCTCGTATCCCCGTGGTTATTCGATTATGTGATTTTGTGGAAGAACCTCAAAGAGATCTGGTCCAGATTTCGTTCAAAGCTCTTCAAGGGTTCGTCCATAATTTGCGAGTAATTTCTATTGGAGTTCCATGGTTCAAGTCTCTGGTTCAAAACTAGATTTTCTTTACCCCTCCCATCTCTCCTTAAAACCCTAATCTTTGACCATGAATCCGTCCCTATCTTTGTAGATCTGGAAGGATTCTGAGTTTGTCAATGACTTTTCTTTAAAAATCTATTATTTCTTTACTGTTAACCGATTTTAGCATTATATTTTGGGTTCTTTGCTATCTACTGTTTGGATCTCTGCATTCTTGAAGTGTTTTCAAAGTTTTTGTAATTTTTCTTTAAGTTTCTCTTATTCCTCTACTAATGACCGATTTTAAACACTACAATACTTCAAGTTTTTGACTTCTATGACTAGGGTTTCCCGAAATTTTCTTTCCCCAAAATGTTTGATAATTTTGAGTGCTTAACCTTCTATTTCTTATGTGTTCTAACCAATTTCATGAGGTTTGCTTTAACCCTAACTCGTTTATGCTAAAAGCCCTAATTTTTCGACATTATTGTTTGGATTCTAAGTTTGTCTAGGTTACTTGTGTACTGACTTTGCCCTATGCTTTGGTATCTGCGATTCTTCCTCCTAATGTGCCTCTATTGATGTTCTTGGTTTGAATTTTTGCTTATTCTATATATCTATGTTCATTTTTTGCCTATTCATGGCAAACCTATACTTTTCTCCTTAAATCAGTGATTGATTTGGATTCTTGATTTATCAGTTTGTTTTGTTAAGACCTATGTGTTGATTCCTAACTATTCTTTTTATTTACAATCTTGATTAGCTTTATTACCTTATTCAATTAACCGTGATATTCACTGATTCTTTACTGATCATTTCGTTAATTAAACTTCTATCTATTTACCCCTAATTGCTCGTTTGCTTTTCTTTCCTTAAATATATTCTGCAAATACCGTTGGTTAATTACCCTTAATTAAGGGAAAATTACACTAATTGGTGTATAATTGATTATGTGGCTTCCTTAATTGCAGAAGGGTTGATTCCCTTTACCTTATTTTTCCTTGCTCTTAACTGCTATATATACTCTCCTTACTCCTCACTTTTAGACATGAACATTAGTTCATCTACACTCTCAAAAGCTCTATATTCTCTTATGTTACTTGTAATTCTCACTAATCCAACCGGTTGTAAGCCAAGGCTGGCTACTTACACCATCTCTGCTCTATACTCTGTATTCTCTCCTTAACTGGTATGTCCTGATTCAATTCCCATTCCAAAACTATGTGTTTTTCTTTGTTGCTGCAGTTCATTAGTTATGATTTCCAGTTCTATTTGCTATTCTATTCAAGTAATCAACATATCTAGATTACTGTGTCACTCAGCATATTTAAGTTTATTCTGTTAAAAGCTATAGCTAGTATACTGTTTAGCATGCCAATCCTGCTTTAGATAATTTTTTTACTAGTATGTCCAAGCTGCATTGTGTGTTTACTATCTCACCCAGCATGTCTAAATTCTGAATGTTTTGTATATGATTAGTATTTCTAAAACCTTGAATGTTTCATGAAGTGTTTGTCTAGTTTGTTCATCTAAGTCTAACTTGCTCTACTTTACTAATGAGATCCTATTTGTGTCTAAGACCTGTGTGTTCTAAACATAACTTTGTAACTAACTTGTCAATTCCATAACTTCTTGAGGAATCTGTGTATTTGTTTGGCCATCACTAAGGTGCATTCTAGGTGTCCCCTACCCCTTTCTCCTTGTGTGAAGTCTATTCTGAAACTGTGTGTTCTGTGACTTGCTCTCTGATCCTAAAAAATGTTCTTCATGTTTTCTCAAACTGTTTTCCACCCTAACTATGTAGTGGTTTCAAAAAATCCTTTTTCATTACTAAGGCCCTCTTGCTACTGCTTGCCAAACTCTTTCAAATCATTATGCACTCTCACATTACTCTTAGATTACTAAGTACTGCCCCTCCAATATGTATACTGCTTTGAGACCCTTGAGATCTCTCTGAACTCTGGCATATCAGGGTTGGCACTTCCACACTGCACATAATCAGTCTTTGTTTGAGGAAAGTCTAGGTGTGAGCACTGCCCGGGATCCTTGAGGTCCTCAGGGAACTCTAACACACCTAGACATGAATTGGGCTATGGAACTTTGGTTATTTGAGACCAGTAAGGGCTTGGTACACCATGACTGTTTTGGGCCTACTTCAGGCTCCCTATAGCTTAGCTTCTATTTTATTTGTGTAATTTATATTCAGTTCTTGGTCTGTAATAATTATTGTATACAAACATTGAGGTGATTAGTGAAAAATGGTGGGTATTTGCATATTGTGGGTAAAATCAGGTAGATAACATGCCTATAGGGTCTATTTCAATTCAAATGTGTTTGTTAGATAATATGCCTATAGGATCTGCTTTGGTTTAAATAAATTTTTCATGATTTACTTTCACACAATTAGAAGTCATGCCTATAGGATCTAAATCAGCTTTATAATTAGATATCATGCCTATAGGGTGTAAAGTAATTGAAGTTCAGTTTCCATTACAGCATGTATTCAAATTCATCTCCTTAGAAATCATTCCTATAGGATTAAAATCAGTTTTAATAGAAATCATACCTACAGGGATTTCGCTTTGATCAAATAAATCTTGCTCGCTTCACCTTATGTTCAAATAGAAATCATGCCTATAGGATCTAAAACCAGTTTAGTTAGACCTAAAATCAGTTTAACTCTAAGCTTTTACTAGTAAGTTCGGAATTAGTTTAATTAAATAACCTACTCTTTACGTGTTAATCAATATCACTAGAAAGCATGCCTATAGAATTTAAATTACCCATTTAAAATTGTTTATTATAAAATTGTTTAACAATAATAGATATCATGCTCATAGGATATCACTATTATACTCCTAGGCAAGCCTATAGGGCGCTTAAAAATCCTGCAACTGTAAAACTATGTTCTGTTATCCGTGACTGCTCATTTCAAACAGGTCTAAAATCAGTAGGCAAGCTGAATATGTCTTTGACACTTTGGTCCTAATTCAGTACTGTATAATCTCTGGTCACCTAGATATCATGTTCTAAGGTTTTCTCTTAAATACTTGAAATTGTTGTTTGAGATGTGCACGTACTTGTTATGTTTGTGGAGGTAAATGTGAGCCTTTAATTGTTCTCTTTAATGTAGTTCTAATTGTTTTAATTGACGCCTAGGTTTTTCTCCTTTAAGTACCTTAGGATGGTCTAGAACTACCTAAATTAGAGGTCTTAAATGCATCCAGGGCCACAAGGAAAGGACGGGTAATGCACGCATAGGATATTTTTCAAGGTTGATAGAACGCTTTAGGCTATGACCAAGGGGAGGGAATTGGGTAGTAAGGATATGATGACTACATGCTAATGTCACATGTAGCCCCTCATTGAGGAATGATTACCGGGCATTGTGTGGGTATGATCCTGTAGGCTAACCAACCTAGGACCCCTCTTTCCCAACTCCCGTTGTTTAAATGAATTTACTTTCTTTACATATGTGCAAGTTGTTCAAACCCTTTTTCCATTACTTTCATTACTTGAATCCTACATGTACTTAGAACGTCAAAAACTTGCCTTTATTTGCAAATATGTGTTAAAATTATTTATTTGTAAAAGGACTCATTCACATAGTTTAAGTTCGGTCGGGACCCACTGTTGTGGACCGCGAGGGGTTCTTAACACCTTCCCCCCAAGGTTATTTCGAGCCCTTGCCCTAATCTCTGGTAATGCAAACTAGTTACATGAGTTAATTACTCTAGGTGGCCTAACGCACCATAATCCGTTAGGTGGCGACTCTTCGAATACTCAATTCCCAAAAGGAAACGAGTTATTTCCCCCATAAATGTCGTAACCCGGATTTCCCCATCAAAAAAGGAAAAAAGGGGGTGCGACAGCATGGCGACTCCACTGGGGATATTTTTAGGCTCTTACCATAACGAACTTATCTTTTGTGAATTAGTCCAAGCATGCTCTATCCCACGTACCATTTCCCCTTATTTGAATTTAACTGTCTATTTTCAAGCATTTATGATTCTTTTATTCCTGAAACTGACTTGTCTCTTTGTTTTCTTTTCTGTAACTGTCTTTCAATTATTTAAATACTGCATTTTTTATTCTTACGTGCAAATACTTGATACATGATATTTATTGTTGCATAAATCATGCTCAACATCATATTCCACTCGTGCATAATTAATCCTATAGCAACGCTTGATGAGTATTTTCGCTCTTCCTATATATCACCCTTTAAATTCGAAAAGGCGTATTTGCGGTAAAACTAGTCGATCAGCGGTGCGTTCGACGGTTTCGTGCCTTTCCCCCTCAAGTTGTCCGCTTGAGGGTCCCAGTCTAGACCTCTATAGCAACCCTACTCTGATTAAATTGTATATGCATCATGGTCAAACCTAGTCGGGTCAATATGTTGTCCACTTAATAACCCTTTAAGACAAGCCTTGTCCAAAAGTCCATCGGATTTTCCATAATCCCAACGGATGTAACCATGATTATGTGCATTAATTTGGAGAAATAAGTGCCAATATGCTAAACATTACTGTATAAATAGACGAACCTGATCAGGGGGAAAGGGCTTAACTCTCTTTGCTTTTGCAGAAAATGAGGCACGAGGTCCCCAGATTTGGTATGGTTAGCACACCCTCACTCTTGATAGATTGGTGGAGGGATCTTCCTTCATGTGACCAAAATCATGTGAAATGAGTCCTAGGAAACTTTCCTTCTCTGATGCATCTTCAACTCAACAAAATGTTGATGGCTGCAACTATGTTTTTGGACAAGGAAAGAGTTGTATTCCGTTTTGGGAACATAGAAATGACACCCCTTCTAGAAGAAATAGGAGGATTTTTGGGTTGCCTTGGGATAGCCCTAATCTATTAGCACCTGAAAATCGCATTGCTATGGGATTTCTGAAAATGATGGGACTGAAGAAGAATGACAATTTGAAATACCTAAAGGACTCTTACATACCTTTTGAGTTCCTTTATGAAAGATACGGTCACAGCAGCTCCTACCGTATTTTTGATGATGAGTTCTCAATCACTTCTTTAGGTTGGATTCATCGTAGGGTCTTCGTGTTTATTATGTATTTCTTGGGCATGCTGGTATTCCCAATCCAAGGGGACAGGATCCATAGTAGGTTGGCCATAGTGACTAAAACTCTAATGGACGGGATCGAGGGAGAGACATACACTATCATCCCTATGATCGTTGCAGACATATACTGGGCTTTGGAGCGATGTTAGAAGGGGTTCAGGTTCTTTGAGGGTTGCAACTTGCTGCTACAGGTCTAGTTGTTCGAACATCTCCAAAAGGGACAATACCATCAAGAATTTCGGTGAAGGCCGCGGAATGATCATATAGCCTTCAATCATCCCAAAAGAATGAACTACATTCCAGACATGTTTGCTCAGCCAGAGGATGTTGTGGGATGGGTACAGCTTTTCGAAAATTTGACTGAGGATCAAGTCCAGTGGATGTTCGAGTGGTTCCCTACCGATGAATTCATCATCAGATCTAAGTATTTTCCACACTTGGTGTTGATCGGGTTGAGCGACATATACCCTTACGCTCCTCTTAGGGTTATGAGACAAGCAGGCAGGAGACAAAGTATACCACGGGTCGCCAAAATGTGTCACTTCAGAGCCAATTTCCAAGGTGACGCCATCCCGTATAAGAACGAAGCGCAACACATGTGGACCTTAAAGATTATTGTGGAGAAGAATACTATTGAGCCATACCGATACCACGCGGGCTACTCATAGCTTTACCCTTAGTGGTTGGAGGACAACATAACTGGGGTCATTGAGCCAAGGGCTGGGCCAGGAAACAGGGTCATAGACGAGGTTGCTAAAGCTGAGGTGAAGTACAACAAGCTGCGGAAAAGAGTTCGAGAGTCTGAAGCCGAGCATATGGCACTGCACAAGGCTGATATGGAGATGATTAATGAGTGGAAAGAAAGAATTGTTAAATCCAGCGAGAGGCTAGAATACCTGGAGTACAGTTTAATGGAGTTGGAAGGGAAAATGAGAAAATGGTCACTGACTGCGAGAACGCTGAAGGAAACGAAGGAGGGCATCTTGCAAGGGCATTCCTGCTGCTGAACCTGCGCGAGTTGGGAGAGTTGATCGACAAGAGCATCCAGTCTGGAGAGTGTCCTTCTGGGACCAAGTAGATTAGATTTAGTTGCTTTCCTTTCAAATGTATTAAGGCTAAGAGCTATTAGTGACATTATCTTATTTAGTTTTGTTTTGGTTCGTTTACTTTTACTTTAATGAAATGAGGCAATTATTGGCATTAAATTTCTCCAAATTTATTTGTCACTAGGCCTACCTCGGGCATAACAAGGCTCCAAAATTAGGACATGAATTTACATTCCCGCAATATGTGTTTAAATATTGCAAACATCTCAGAATCCCTACTGACTTGTTTACCTTTTCATTTTTCTTTATTTCGTATTCTCATTCCCTAAGGTTGGTTCACTCATACTGCATCATCAGCATATCACACCAGATCTAGAGGCCATCTACCTCTTCCTCCAAATAATACAAAAGTCAAAGGAAAAGTAAAAATGGACGATTTAAGTGGTATTCGAAAGGAGAATGCTGAGAAAGCAGAAGCTTCAGATGGTCGGAGTACCCCGGCACCAAATGATCTAGTATTGAGGTTGGAACAAAAGATATTAGAACTACAGGGAGAACTTGAGCAGGTCCACAACTTGGCAAACTTGTCACTCACCGTGAATGTCCCCAACATCAACCAATAAAACACAAACAACCCGGCACCTTCCCAAAACATACCAAACCAACATCCGCAAAACCCTCCTGCACTGCATCAATATGCAACCCCACCCCAAAATCTTAATCCCCTACCAATACCAACTCTGCCACAACACCACCATCAACCAATTCATTACCCACCAACCGCCACTTATCATACTTCCCAAAATACCCCACAACCCATTCCTGACCCTCAAAACTCCACCAATGACCACCACTACACCCAGTTACCGGGCACTCACCAAAACAACCACATATACGTGGAAACTGTGCCTCACTCTATCCAACCAATCTCCTACACCCCAGAATCCTCCGAGAAGAACCTGTTTATTAAAAATATGGCTGAAGAACTCAAGAAGTTGACGAGTCGAGTTCAGGGTGTCGAAGGAGGCAAAGGAATAGAAGGTTTGAACTATGAAGACCTATGCATACAGCCAGATGTAGAACTGCCGGAGGGATACAAACCTCTCAAGTTCAAGATGTTTGATGGTACAGGTGATCCCAAGGTTCATCTGAGGACCTATTATGACAAGCTTGTCGGGGTCGGGAAAGACAAAAAGATCTAGATGAAACTCTTTATGAGGAGTCTTACTGAAGATGCTTTGTCCTGGTACATCAGCCAAGATCCCAATAAATGGTCTAATTAGGTGAGTATGGCGTCGGATTTCATAGACCGGTTCAGGTTCAATACAGAGAATGCACCAGATGTTTTCTACTTCCAGAATCTTAAGAAGAAACCCACCGAAACCTTTTGCGAGTATGCTACTCGTTGGAGGTAGGAAGCGGCCAAGGTCAGGCCATCTTTGGACGAGGATTAGATGAACAAGTTCTTCGTCAGAACACAGGATCCGCAGTATTATGAAAGATTAATGGTTATAGAAAATCATAAATTCTCTGATATCATCAATCTTGGTGAAAGAATTGAGGAAGGTATCAAAAGCGGGATGCTAACAAATTTTGAGGCATTACAGGCCAAAAAAAAAGCATTGCAATCAGGCGGCATATTAAAGAAAAGAGTTGTTGGGGAAGTAATGGTAGCTCAAGGCCTGAAATCTCCACTTACATATCAAACACATCCACCCAGATATCAAACACTTCCACCCATATACCAAGCACCACTACCCACATATCAACCCTCGTCTCCCAGATATTCCCAACGAGCCACTGCCTATCATACTTATAATTCCCAACCATCTCATTTCCAATTACCTCCAACTCGCCAAAATTTTCCAAGACCACGACCAAACTTTGACCGTAAGCCACCCAGACAGTACACCGTTATTGCTGAACCCATCGACCAACTGTATGAAAGGTTGAAAGTCGTTGGTTATGTCACCCCTATTCCTGTTGTGGCATTAGAGAATCCATCCCAATAGGTCAATCCAAACAATACTTGTGCATACCATTCTGGTATGAAAGGGCACACCACTGACGAGTGCCGAACATTGAAAGACAAGATCCAAACACTGATTGACAACAAGGTTATACAAGCAAAGGAAGATGCACCCAATGTCCGCAACAACACCCTCCCTGATCATAGGGGTGGCGGGATACATGTGATAGAAATGGATGAAGAATGGGATCCTGAGGGGTCAATCGAGCTTATTCGAGAGGGAGATGACTTTAAACTTGCAGTCACACTCACTCCCATTGTAGTGCAGACTCAGTCACCAATCGAAGTTGAGATAACTGCATCAGTTCCATTTGAAGTAGAGGTAGCTCCGCCTGCAGCTACCCCTGTTCCATTTGAAGTGGAAGTGGCCACACCTTTCATGGTGATAGTATCAACCACACCTCCTTTCAAATCAAAAGCGATACCCTGGGATTATGTTGCCGAGGCTAGGCGAAAAGGAAAGGCAAAGATGGAGGAATCCGATGTTGCGCAGGGAATGACCAAGACCGGGAGAATCTATACACCTGAACCTTTGGGAGGACAAATAAGGATGCTACTGCCAAGTAGCCTATCATTGAAACAGGACCAGATGACCTTTGGAGGAAAGTGCAAGCAAGGGAATATTCTGGCATTAATCATTTGAACAAAACCCCAGCTCAGATATCCATACTGTCACTTTTGCAAAATTCAAAGGCACATAAGAATGCTCTGATAAAGGTGTAAGTGAAGCCTACGTGCCCAACAATATCACTTGCAGGGAGATGGCCAATATGGTAGGGCAGGTGCTGAAAAGTCATAAGATAATCTTCCACGAAGATGAGTTGTCGCCTGAAGTTGAATCACAATAGAGCATTGCATATCACAGTGCAATTTTAAGACAAGTTCATTGCTAGGGTCTTGGTTGATGGAGGTTCAAGCCTCAATATTTGTCCGTTGGATACTCTGAAAAGACTGGGCAAAGGTTTCCATGAAATACGGGTAGGGAGCATGAATGTGAAAGCTTTCGATGGGTCCCAAAGGACCACGATTGGGGAAATCAACCTTTGTCTACAGATGGGGCCAACTTGGTTCGACGTTGAATTTCAAGTGCTCGACATATCGGTCTCATACAATCTTCTGTTGGGCCGACCATAGATACATGCCGCTAGGGCTGTGCCATCCACACTACATCAATCCGTGAAATTCGAATGGAACCATCAGGAGGTGATCATTCACGGAGATAGGAGTAATCCTATTTACACCAGTCAAACCATCCCGGTTGTTGAAAACAGAAGAAGGTTAGGAGGGGAAACTTATCATCACATCGAACGTGTCAATGCCGTCGAGAAAGACAAATGGTGGAGTAGCAAAAGAGAAAGAATACTGGCATGGTATGGATATGAACCCGACAGAGGGCTTGGGAAGAATATTCAGGGTATTACTAAGCCGATACAGCTGAAGCATCACGGTACTACCTTCGGGCTCAGATATCAGTACACATGGCAGGAGTATGATGATTGGTCGCCTCCATAGCGCGGACCTTATTACCCTCTCGAGCAACCGGTGCCGCATCTGAATCAGACTTTTCACCAAGCTGATACAATATGGGGAACTGCAGAAGAAGAAGCATTAGCGGGCTGAGGAATCTATTCTTGGAGGATGGAGACATGGACTGCAGTGCAATAATTGAGGAGGAGGAGGAGGAGGAAAAAGGCCTCACTATTTAGACCATGAAGAAGGGAGCTGTTCTCAGAAACTGGATCGCCACACCATCCTGAGCCCGCCGAGTCCCTGGGTAGCTTGGCATATTTTATTCCTATAGCCATTCTAGGCATTTAAGATTTTCAGTAATTTGTTTTTAAGATTCACTTGTTTCAAAATAAATGCTCGATTCATCGATCAGTACTCGTTTGGATGTTTTAAGTGTTAATCAAATGCATTGCTCTTTATTATTTATTATTATCTTTCATATTTTTCTTTCTACAGCGTTATTGTTACTTTTCCTGATGAACCGGTGACTGTGACATGTAATGAGGCAACACAACATGAGAATAGTTATTCGGATGAAGAAGAAGAGATACCTAAGGAAGTTGTTAGGGAGGTTGAAAACTTTGAGAATAAGCCTAAGTCCAACCTCGACGAAACTGAAGCTATAAATTTGGGGGACGCCGATACCGTCAAGGAGACTCGCATCAGCATCCACTTATCACCAACAGAGAAGGAAGAGTACATCCGTTTCTTAAAGGAGTATGAGGATATTTTTGCATGGTCATATGATGACATGACCGGTCTAAGCACGTCCATAGTGGCTCACAAGTTGCCTACTAATCCCATGTATCCGCCAGTGAAGCAAAAACTCAGAAAGTTCAAACCAGATATGATCTTGAAAATTAAGGAGGAAGTTACCAAGAAGATCAAGGCCAAAATTCTCAGGGTTGTTGAGTACCCAACCTAGTTAGCTAACATTGTGCCAGTACCGAAGAAAGATGAAAAAGTTAGAGTATGTGTTGACTATAGGGACTTAATCAGAGCAAGTCCCAAAGATGACTTCCCACTACCAAATATATACATCCTAATCGATAATTGCGCCAAGCATGAACTCCAATCCTTTGTAAATTGATTCGCGGGTTATCACCAGATCTGGATGGATGAAGAAAACGTAAAGAAAACTGCTTTTATTACACCATGGGGGTATACTACTATAAGATGATGCCATTTGGTCTAAAGAACGCTGGGGCTACTTACATGAGAGTCATGGCAACTATCTTCCATGATATGATACACAAGGAAATAGAGATGTATGTGAACGATGTCATTGTCAAATCCAAGAGGGTCGCAGATCACATAGCAGACTTGAGAAAGTTCTTTGACAGGTTAAAGAGGTACAATCTGAAGCTAAACCCTGCAAAGTGTGCATTCGGGGTTCCCGTAGGAAAGTTGTTGTGATTCATCCTCAGTCATCGAAAGATCGAGCTGGATCCGTCTAAAGTCAAGGCTATTCAGGAATTACCGCCTCCTAGGAGCAAAAAGGATATGATGAGTTTCCTAGGACGTCTACACTATATCAGTCACTTCATAGCACAGTCCACAGTCATATGTGAATCCATCTTCAAGATGCTGAGGAAAGACGCCAAAACAAGCGGGACTGAGGATTGTCAGAAAGCTTTCGACAAAATCAAGAAGCACCTGCCCACACAACCAGTCTTGGTCCCACCAGAACCGGGACAACCTTTGCTACTCTATCTATCTGTATTAGATGGAGCCTTCAGATGTGTTCTGGGACAACATGACGAGACAAGAAAAAAGGAGCAAGCCATTCATTACTTGAGTAAAGAAATTCACACCTTACGAAAAATGGTACTCTCTACTAGAGCGCACTTGTTGTGCTTTCACCTGGACGGCCCAGAAGTTGAGGCATTACTTTTGTGTCTATACTACATACCTCATATCTAGGATGGACCCTTTGAAGTATATATTTCAGAAACCCATGCCGACTGGAAAGTTAGCCAAGTGACAGATACTATTAAGTGAGTTTGATATCGTCTACATAACTCAAAAGGCGATCAAAGGACAAGCATTGGCAGATCATCTTGCTGAAAACCCGGTGGGAGGAGAATACGAACCCTTGAAAGCGTATTTTCCTAATGAAGAGGTGTCATTCATAGGAGAGGACATTACAGAAGCATACGACGGTTGGAGGATGTTCTTTGACGGAGCTGCAAATTTCAAAGGAGTGGGCAATGGAGCAGTTTTGGTATCAGAAACAGGTCAACATTATCCAGTATCTACTAAACTCAGATTTCCCTGCACTAACAACATGGAAGAATATGAAGCCTGCATACTAGGACTCAACATGGCGATCGACATGAATATTCAGGAGTTGTTGGTAATTGGTGATTCAGATTTGCTTGTGCGCCAGGTACAAGGAGAATGGGCCACCAAAAATTCCAAGATATTGCCATATCTGCACTATGTGCAGGAATTGAGAAAGAGGTTCACGAAGATAGAGTTCTAACATATGCCCAGAATTCAAAATGAGTTTGCCGATGCGTTGGCCACTTTATCATCCATGACACAACATCTAGATAAGAATTATATTGATCCTATTTCAGTGAAAATTCATAATCAATCGGCATATTGTGCCAATGTTGAAGAAGAAACAGATGGAAAACCTTGGTTCCATGACATCAAGGAGTATTTGGCAAAAGGAGAATAACCGGAACATGCAAACTACACTCAGAAATGCACACTCCGGAGATTATCCAATCACTTCTTCCATAGCGGAGGAAATTTGTACAGGAGAACTCCTGATTTGGGACTGCTAAGATGTGTCGATGTAAAAGAGGCTTCTAAACTACATGAGGATAGACATGTTGGGACCTACGGCTCGTACATGAATGGTTTTGTCTTGGCCAAGAAGATACTTAGGGATTGTTACTTTTGGATGACCATGGAGATAGATTGCGTCTAGTATATCCACAAATTCTATCAATGTCAAGTGCAAGCCGACATTATAAAAGTGCCGCCAAATGAGATCAATGCAACAAGCTCGCCTTGGCCATTCGCCACCTGGGGAATGGATGTCATCGATCCGATTGAGCCTAGTGCTTCAAACGGACATAGGTTTATTCTGGTAACCATTGATTACTTCACAAAATGGGTAGAGGCTGCATCTTACAAAGCTGTAACCAGGAAGGTCGTCGCAGACTTTGTCAAAGATCGTATCGTTTGCCAATTCGGAGTTCCCGAGTCCATTGTAACTGATAACGCTGCCAATCTCAACAGCGATCTGATGAAAGCCATGTGTTAAACTTTCAAAATCAAACACAAGAATTCTACAGCCTATAGACCGCAGATGAATGGAGCCGTAGAAGTCGCCAACAAAAATATCAAGAAGATACTAAGAAAGATGGTAGAAAACCACAATGGCACGAGAAGCAAACTTTTGCTCTGTTGGGGTACCGCACTACAGTTTGCACATCAACCGGGGCAACTCCCTATATGCTAGTTTATGGTATCGAGGTTGTCATCCCAGCCGAGGTAGAAATTCCTTCTTTAAGGATCATACAGGAAGCTGAACTCAGCGACGTAGAATGGATAAGGAGTCGCCATGAACAATTGGCCCTCATAGATGGAAAAAGGATGAACGCGGTATGTCACGGTCAGCTTTACCATAACAGAATGTCCAGAGCTTTCAACAAAAGGGTCAAACCAAGGCAATTTGTACCAGGACAGTTAGTGCTGAAGAAGATCTTCCCACATCAAGATGAAGCCAAAGGGAAATTCTCTCCCAACTGGCAAGGTCCGTACATGGTTCACAAGGTGCTGACAAGAGGAGCACTCATACTTGCAGAAATGGACGGAGAAATTTGGTCAAAACCAATCAATTCAGACGCAGTTAAGAGATATTATGCCTAGACTATTTACATTTCCTCATCTGATGTAATTGAACTATGCTTGACTTAATTCTCATTTAAGAGGGGGTACGTAGACAGCCTTATAGGTTTGGTCATATCATAATAAAATTTCCATTTCCCCCAAAATCAGAAACTGGGGCAGAATTTTGAGGAGGACCCTCAAAGTTCCAGAGCAAGTCCAGCCAACGCCAACATATGTCAGACGGTCAGAAATCGGTTAAGAAACTGGGGCAGAATTTTGAGAAGGATTCTCAAAATTCCGAAGAAGGTTCAACACGGCTTATTACCCGCAAACAGCCAAAAGATCATCTACCAAACTAGGGCAGAATTTTGAGGAGGGCCTTCAAAATTCTAACATGAGAAAGCTGCAATGTCTCCTAAATGTGTTACAGTCACTAGTTCATCTAAAAATCACTTAATATATCAATATGTTTCTAAAATGACTGTATTTTATCAATAATTGCATATTTTTGAAAACTCTATTTCCGTAATGGTCATGCGTTACCCAGGGAAACTCGAAGAAGCCTCCAGAATGGAGCAAAGTAAGGCCAGTGGACAAAAGCACGAACCAACCTCCCCTCATAAAGCTTACAATTTTTCTATGAATGCAGCCACATTTGATGTAGCGATAGCATTTGCAAACATGTATACACAAAGCAAATTCACTATCAATCCGACTACCAGACACCGAATATATCTCCACCTAAGAAATATACTACTTTTATTTGCTACTCGCTCTTCGCATAGGACTAAGCCTTGTCCCGCATACTTGCGTGAGGTTAATATTTGCTTCCATATTTGTATGAGGCTAATCCTTGCCTCCATATTTGCATGAGGCTAATCTCTGCCCCTTATTTGCATAAGGCTAATCCTTGCCTCCTTATTTGCATGAGGCTAATCCCTGCCTCCATATCTGAATGAGGCTAATCTCTGCCTCCATATCTGCATGAGGCTAATCTTTGCCTCCATATTTGCATGAGGCTAATCCCTACCTCCTTATTTGTATGAGGCTAATCCTTGCCTCTATATTTGCATGAGGCTAATCTTTGCCTCCATATTTGCATGAGGTTAATCCCTGCCTCCTTATTTGTATGAGGCTAATCCCTGCCTCTTTATTTGCATGAGGCTAATCCTTGCCTTCATATTTGCATGAGGCTAATCCTTGCCTCCATACCTGCATGAGGCTAATCCCTACCTCCATATTTGCATGAGGCTAATCCTTGCCTCCTTATTTGCATGAGGCTAATCCCTGCCTCCATATCTGCATGAGGCTAATCCCTGTCTCCATATCTACATAAGGATAATCTTTGCCTCCTTATTTGCATGAGGCTAATCCCTGCCTCCATATTTGCATGAGGCTAATCCTTGCCTTCATACCTGCATGAGGCTAATCCCTACCTCCATACCTGCATGAGGCTAATCCATGCCTCCGTATCTGCATGAGACTAATCCCTACCTCTATATCTGCATGAGGCTAATAATTGCCTCCATGTTTGCATAAGGCTAATCCTTGCCTCCATATTTGCATGAGGCTAATCCTTGCCTCCATATTTGCATGAGGCTAATCCCTGCCTCCATACCTATATGAGGTTAATCCTTGCCTCCACACTTGCACGGGGCTAATCCTTGCCTCCACATTTGCATGAGGCTAATCCTTGCCTCTACATTTTCATGGGACTAAGCACTGTCCCTCCTTACATAAGTATTGCTCTATTCTGGTACTATCTGTTTGTTTTTCAATCTGGCTAAGCCCTGCCCTGCATTTCACAAGACTAACCCTTGTCTTGGTAGCATTGTATTATTGCATCTCATGGGCTGAAATATCGTCAATCTATCCAAAGGTGTCATAGTCTAAAAGGCATTATCCTCATAGCCGGAAGACACCATGGCATGGCATGAGGATCCCTTAAATTTGTATATCATTATTCAAAGGCGTCATGGTTTGGAGGCACCATACTTATGGCCCGAGAACATCATTTCATGGCCTGTGAATCCCTCGCTAAACAATTCCTGGCCCAGGACATCATGGTCTGAGGATGTCATCCTTAACCGTCCGAAGGCAACTTTCATGGTCCAAAGGGAATCTGCATCATGTTTAAAATTTCGCACAAATATGTGTCCGTAGCATCTTTTTATCTGTAGGTGACCAGCAAGCAACCGCTATACTAGAAGGAGTGACCTCGCTCTAGATCCTTCAAACTATCTTAAACTTAACCGTTGACCATAACCACTATTGCATCCATTCCAAAATCTCGCTCCGTTCTTGTAATGACTTCATCGGTATATTCCGCCAATGAATCCAGAACAACACGTGACCTGATTCCTGTAAAACCGGGGATATGTAGGCAGCTCAAAGACCAAAGTCCGACTTCTGGGTTTCAAAATATCCTATTCGGTCAAAATTGGCCATCATTTCTTTACCCAAAAACTCTTTCATCCTTCCCGGGTAAAGAGGGACAGCTGTTGATACCCAATTTTTCCCTCACATATTTTTAATACATATATATACTTTTAGAATAGTACATATGCAGTTATAAGCATGCATAAGCTTTTTTTATAATTTTTCTATAATTTTAAAGGCTCCAAATCAATTTATTTCTCCTCTTTTATTATATAAATATCCAATAATTATCCTTTATACTAATTTTGTGATGATATAGCCACCTAAATTCATTATTTATGACAACATAGTGTTTAAATATTTTTAGTGCATTTTTTGAAATTACATTTATATTTGTTAAGCTAAATTACATATTTTTGCAAGTTTTTGACTTCTATGACTAGGGTTTCCCGAAATTTTCTTTCCCCAAAACATTTGATACTTTTGAGTGTTTAACCTTCTGTTTCTTATGTGTTCTAACCAATTTCATGAGGTTTGCTTTAAACTTAACTCGCTTATGCTAAAAGCCCTAATTTTTCGACATTATTATTTGGATTCTGAGTTTGTCTAGGTTACTTGTGTACTGTCTTTGCCCTATGCTTGGGTTTCTGCGATTCTTCCTCCTAATGTGCCTCTATTGATGTTCTTGGTTCGACCTTTTACTGATTCTATATATCTATGTTCATTTTTTGCCTATTCATGGTAAACCTATACTTTTCTCCTTAAATCAGTGATTGATTTGGATTCTTGATTTATCAGTTTGTTTTGTTAAGACCTATGTGTTGATTCCTGACTATTCTCTTTATTTACAATCTTGATTAGATTTATTACCTTATTCAATTAACCGTGATATTCACTGATTCTTTACTGATCATTTCGTTAATTAAACTTCTATCTATTTACCCCTAATTGCTCGTTTGCTTTTCTTTCCTTAAATATATTCTGCATTTACCGTTGGTTAATTACCCTTAATTAAGGGAAAATTATACTAATTGGTGTATTATTGATTCTGTGGCTTCCTTAATTACAGAACGGTTGATTCCCTTTACTTTATTTTTCCTTGCGCTTAACTGCTATATATACTCTCCTTACTCCTCACTTCTGGACACGAACATTAGTTCATCTACACTCTCACACCCTCAAAAGCTCTCTATTCTCTTCTGTTACTTGTAATTCTCACCAATCCAGCTGGCTGTAAGCCAAGGCTGGCTACTTGCACCATCTCTGCTCTATACTCTGTATTCTCTCCTTAACTAGTATATCCTGATTCAATCCCCATTCCAAAACTATATGTTTTTCTTTGTTGCTGCAGTTCATTAGTTGTGATTTCCAGTTCTATTTGCAATTCTATTCAAGCAATCAGCATGCCTAGATTGATGTGTCACTCAACATGTTTAAGTTTATTCTGTTAAAAGCTATAGCTAGTATACTGTTTAGCATGCCAATCCTGCTTTAGATAATTTGTTCACTAGTATGTCCAAGCTGCATTATGTGTTTACTGTCTCACCCAGCATGTCTAAATTCTGTTTGTTCTATATATGATTAATATTTCTAAAACCTTGAATGCTTCATGAAGTATTTGTCTAATTTGTTCATCTAAGTCTAACTTGTTCTACTTCACTAATGAGATCCTATTTGTGTCTAAGACATGTGTGTTCTCAACATAACTTTGTAACTAACTTGTCAATTCCGTAACTTCTTGAGGAATCTGTGTATTTGTTTGGCAATCACTAAGGTGCATTCTAGGTGTCCCCTACCCCTTTCTCCTTGTGTGAAGTCTGTTCTAAAACTATGTGTTTTGTGACTTGCTCTCTGATCCTAAAAAATGTTCTTCATGTTTTCTCAAACTGTTTTCCACCCTAACTATGTACTGGTTTCATAAAATCCTTTTTCATTCCTAAAGCCTTCTTGCTACTACTTACCAAAATTTTTCAAATCATTATGCACTCTCACATTACTCTTAGATTACTAAGTCCTGCCCCTCTGATATGTATACTGCTTTGAGACCCTTGAGATCTCTCTGAACTCTAGCATATCAGGGTTGACACTTCCACACTGCACATAATCAGTCTTTGTTTAATGAAAGTATGGGTGTAAGCACTGCTCGGGATCCTTGAGGTCCTTAGGGAACTCTGACACACCTAGACATGAATTGGGCTATGGAAATTTGGGCATTTGAGACCAGTAAGGGCTTGGTACACCATGACTGTTTTGGGCCTGCTTCAGGCTCCCTATAGCTTAGCTTCTATTTTATTTGTGTAATTTATATTCAGTCCTTGGTCTATAATAATTATTGTACACAAACATTGGGGTGATTAGTGAAAAATGGTGGGTAGTTGCATATTGTGGGTAAAATCGGGTAGATAACATGCATATAGGGTCTATTTCGATTCAAATGTGTTTGTTAGATAATATGCCTATAGGATCTGCTTTGGTTTAAATAAATTCTGCATGATTTACTTTCACACAATTAGAAGTCATGCCTATAGGATCTAAATCAACTTTATAATTAGATATCATGCCTATAGGGTGTAAAGTAATTGAAGTTCAGTTTCCATTACATCATGCATTCAAATTCGTCTCCTTAGAAATCATGCCTATAAGACTAAAATCAGTTTTAATAGAAATCATGCCTATAGGGATTTCGCTTTGATCAAATAAATCTTGCTCACTTCACCTTATGTTCAAATAGAAATCATGCCTATAGGATCTAAAACCAGTTTAGTTAGACCTAAAATCATTTTAACTCTACGTTTTTACTAGTAAGTTCTGAATCAGTTTAATTAAATAACCTACTCTTTACGTGTTAATCAATATCTCTAGAAAGCATGCATGTAGGATCTAAATTACCCGTTTAACATTGTTTCCTGATTCGCTGCCTTCATAATCAATAATAGATACCATGCTTATAGGATATCACTATTATACGCTTAGGCAAGCCTATAGGGCGCTTAAAAATCCTGCAACTGTAAAACTATGTTTTGTTATCTGTGACTGCTCATATTCAAACAGGTCTAAAATCAGTAGGCAAGCTAAATAGGTATTTGACACTTTGGTCCTAATTCAATACTATATAATCTCTGCTCACCTAGATATCATGTTCTAAGGTTTTCTCTTAAATACTTGAAACTGTTGTTTGAGACGTGCACTTACTTGTTATGTTTGTGGAGGTAAATGTGAGCCTTTAATTGTTCTCTTTAATGTAGTCCTAACTATTTTGATTGACACCTAGATTTTTATCCTTTAAGTACTTTAGGATGGTCTATAACTACCTAAATTAGAGGTCCTAAATACCTCCAGGACCACAAGGAAGGGACGGGTAGTGCACACATAGGACATTTTTCATGGTTGATAGAACGCTTTAGGCTATGACCAAGGGTGAGGGAATTGGGTAGTAAGAATATGATGACTACGCGTTAATGTCACGTGTAGCCCCTCATTGAGGAGTGATTACGGTGCATTGTATGGGTATGATCCTGCAGGCTAACCAACCTAGGACCCCTCTTTCCCAACTCCCGTTGTTTAAATGAATTTACTTTCTTTACATATGTGCAAGTTGTTCAAACCCTTTTCCATTACTTTCATTACTTGAATCCTACATGTACCTAGAACGTCAAAAATATGCCTTTATTTGCAAATATGTGTTAAAATTGTTTATTTGTAAAAGGACTAATTCACATAGTTTAAGTTCAGTCGGGACCCACCGTTGTGGACCGCGATGGATGCCTAACACCTTTCCCTCAAGGTTATTTTGAGCTCTTACCCTAATATCTGGTAATACAAACTAGTTACATAAGTTAATTACTCTAGGTGCCCTAACGCACCATAATCCGTTAGGTGGCAACTCTTCAAATACCCAATTTCCAAAAGGAAACGAGTTATTTCCCCCATGAATGTCGAAACTCGGACTTCCCCGTTAAAAAGGGAAAAAAGAGGGCGTGACAGAGTGCCTGTTAAGAAGCCATACAGATTATCGACTTTCCTATTGCAACATGAGGAGTATAAAAATGCAGTGGAACATATTTGGGGTCAAGTCATACAAGGGCACACTATGTACACCAATTGTAGGAAGCTAAAATTGTTGGAGATACTTATTAGGGGACTACAAAGGAAATACTCATCAGTGGAGGTGAAGCTCAAGCAATTGAGGGAGGACCTTCAGGTTATACAGCATGATTTGAATGATGATCATCTTAACTCAGAACTGATTGAGCAAGAGAAGAAGAATATATTGCTAATTGAGAAATGGGATGTTATACATGAAAAGATCCTAAGGCAGAAGTCTAGGGCTATTTGGATTACTCATGGAGACTCCAATACTAAATACTTTCATGCACAGCTGAAGGCTAGCCAAGCAAGAAATAGAGTCACTTCTATTTTTACATAATAGAATGTGAGATTGATTGAGCTATATAGATTCAATAGGAGTTTATGCAATTTTTCAAGAAAGTATTAGGAGAGGCTGCCCCAGTGATGCTTGGAATTGATATCAACATAGTCAGAGATGGCCCTTGCTTATCACATGCGCAACAAAAAAATTTTGTTAGTGCTTGTGAAAAGAGAAGAGATTATAAAGGTTGTGCAAGACTCGCCAATAGACAAAGCATCAGGGATGAATGGTTATCCAGCTGAATTTTTTAAAGAAAAATGGCATGTGATTGGTGAAGATGTTATAAAAGCAGTGTCACACCCTCTTTTTTACAAACTTCACTAAACCCTCGTAAATTAATAAAAAAGAAGATTAGTAAAGCTCAAATAAGGGTTTTCCAATTTGAACGTGACAAAACATTGTATTCAAAAGGAAAATAACTCAGAGTCGCCACCTGACATTGGTTTCGGTGTGCCAGGTCGCCATTTTTTAAAAATGATTTTTCCTTTTAAAATATTTTAGACTCTAAAACCAAGTTTGTACCAGAAATTCGGGTAAGGGAGTTCATTTTACTTGGGGAGAAGGTGTTAGGCACTCCCCAAGTCCCGTAAAATTCACGGTTGTGTACTCAATCTAGTTGGCTTTTAAAATATTCAATTTAAGGTAAAAACACACAAAAAGGATAGTAAACACAAAGAGGCTCGAGGTCGTCCTCACCTAATAAAAGAAAATAAAAAAAACAAGAATAAAACACTACAAGTTCTACTTTTGACCTCCCATTACAAAGTTCTACGCGGCATTCCCCGAACAAATTTAACTAAGGGAACGACCTCTCGCCTCAAAAATAATAAAAATCCTAAGATTTGCCTACCCGAGCGTTATCGGCCTAAGCATGCTCCCACCGATAAAATTAATAAAGCAGAACCAAATACAAAGTTCATTAAGTCCAACGTTCAATTTAGAAGCAAGACCCAAATATGATTTAAAGATATTAACCCCTCACGGCCTATGTCATCATGCTTTGTCACATTCAACTTATTATCAGTCCAAAACAAGAACTATCAAACAAACAAAATCAATTCGACCTCCTCTTAAAATTATCGTCCAACAACTCATTTCTTTAAGCCTTTTGTCTAAACTCATTCACTTGTTAAATCAATGTATCTTTCTCTTTCACGGGTCAACATAGATTTGTAAAACAAGGGTTCAACAATGTACAATTATGTATTCAATCAAAAATTAATCAACTCAAATAGATCTCTAAATAAAAGCGCAAGTCATTCACATAATAACGATTAAAACATGTTAGGCAAATAGACATATAGATCACTCACATAAGACAGTTTCAGTTAAATAAAAAAAATAGAGAAGAGAGTGGACCTCAAGTGGAAGCCAAAATGCTCTTTGAAATTTGATTAATAATGAACTGATTTCCTTTGATTGCAGCAAAATTAAACTCTGAACTTCAAATTGGACCATGAAATAGACATCCCGAACCGAAGACCCTGCTGATGAAACCTTGACGAACATCGGCTTTGAAACTCTAATTTATTTATTTTTAGCTTTTTCTTTTTGCAGGAGAAAATAAATTAAAATGGAGGCCTATAAAGAAAACATAGGATATTTTTTGGTTTCCGCGGAGTTTGATGGAGTTGTGATGTGGTGGCAGTAAATCCGTCACTAGCAGAGCAGTAGTATGGTGGTGGTGCTATGGCTGGTCTTGGATGAAGGAGAAACAATTAAAATGCCGGAAAAACTGAATTTACATGGTGATGTTTGATGGAAGGAATTGATGGCTTCACATGGCTATTTTGGTTTGAGAACGGAAGAAGGTGGCTAACTCTAGTGAGGATGAGAGGCTGCGGCATTTAGGATTTTTTCTCGTCTACCTTCTTTGTCTGATCCTCTCACTCTGTTTTTTTTGTTCCACCCCCGAAGTTTCTAGACTAAAAGGGATTAAAGGCCTGAAGGGTTCTTGGAGAAGAAGCCCAAAAACGTGTGGTCCCCCCTCTATTCTAAAATGACAAATATACTTTAGTACCCCCTTTTTTTTAATCTTTCCGCCCAAAAACAAAATATTAGTAGTATTCATGAGTCCGTGAGAGTTTGAGTGAATAAAAATCAAAAAGAAGGAAAGAAACGTGCATGTGTGTGAAGTGACCGTGAGTATGAGATAAAGTTTGTTATAAAATGAATGATAAAGAATCTTTGGGCATGTGACGATCTTTGATTGGCTCTTCTTTTTCCTTTTTTTTTTCTGGAAAATATAAAATAAAAATATTAATTGACTATTTCTAGTCTAACTCTATATATGTAAAACCAAATAACTAAACTGAAATAAAAAGACACTAACGAAAGATTGTTAACTTATTTATTGAAAACCCAAGTTAAAATAGAGACATATAGTTTTGTAAATTTCTTTTGTGATGAAAACAAGACTAATATCTAAATACGTAAATATTTTTGTGATTTTCAAATTTTAAGATAAAATAAAGCAAAAAGAGTTAAAACTAGTTAAAATAGCGACATTAGACCTAAACTAAATATTTAAAAGCTAAAATGTGTAAAATCCCGGGGAGGGTCAAAAATTACATGTCTACAGCTGCCCCTCTTTGACTGGAAACACGAAGAGTTTTCAGACAAAGAACAACAAGATATGTTTTTGACCCGACCCTTATTTAAAGAGACTAAAAACTAAAAGAAATGAGAATGTGACCGAGCCCTGGTATTTGAGCTGCCTACATATCCTTGGCTATAAAGGAATTAGGCCACGTGTAGTTCAGAAGTAGGAACATTGATGGAGTATACCTAGGTGGAGAGCCGGTTGAGGTGCCATTCAGTTGAGGTGTCGTTCAGTTGAGGTGGAGAGCCGGTTGAGCTGCCTACATATCCTCCAAGATTGATTTACGTTCAGGGTATCATCAGGTGAGGGTTAAGGAGAAGGATATTCCAAAGACGGCTTTCCGGACAAGATACGGGCACTTTGAGTTCTTGGTGATGTTGTTCGGACTAACTAATTCCCCAGCAGCTTTTATGGATCTCATGAATACTATATTTAGGCCCTATCTTGATGTGTTCATGATTGTATTCATTGATGACATTCTAGTATATTCTCGTTCGGAGGCGGAACATGCGGGCCACTTGCGGATAGTATTACAGACGCTTCAAGATCGTAAGTTATATGCTAAGCTCTCCAAATGTGAATTTTGGCTGAACTCAGTAGCGTTCCTTGGCCATGTGATATCTGACGAGGGTATTAGTGTCGACACTCAGAAGATCGATGCAGTAAAGAATTGGCCGAGACCTACAACACCATCAGAAGTCCGCAGCTTCCTAGGGCTAGCAGGATATTATAGGTGGTTTGTAGAAGGGTTTTCCTCTATATCATCACCATTGACTAAGTTAACACAGAAAGCTACCAAGTTCCAGTGGTCTGACACTTGTGAACGTAGTTTTCAGGAGCTGAAGAATCGATTGACATCTGCACCAGTGCTCACTCTCCCTGAGGGAACAGAAGGTTATGTGGTATATTGTGATGCCTCAGGTATAGGTTTGGGGTGCGTATTGATGCAGCGTGGGAAGGTGATTGCTTATGCATCAAGACAATTGAAGAAGCATGAAAAGAATTATCCAACCTATGATTTGGAATTGGCTGCAGTAATATATGCTTTGAAGATATGGCGGCACTACTTATATGGCGTCCATGTTGACATCTACACAGATCACAAGAGTTTACAATACATCTTCAAGCAGAAAGAGTTGAATTTGAGGCAGCGTAGGTGGCTTGAATTACTGAAAGACTACGACGTCGAGATATTGTATCATCCCGGTAAAGCCAATGTTGTGGCAGACTCTCTCAGCCGTAAATCAATGGGAAGCTTAGTACATATTCAGGCAGGTAGATGGGACATCAGCTAGCCAATATGAGAATCAGATTGTTAGACTCTGATGGCGGAGGTGTTACTGTACAGAATACATCAGAATCATCTTTGGTAGCCGAGGTAAAAGCACGGCAATATGAAGATCCTATCTTAGTATGATTAAGAGAGAGCATTCAGCAGTGTAAAAGTATGGCTTTTGAGATCGGAAGAGATGGGGCACTGAGATACCAGGGTCGATTATGTGTGCCTAATGTGGCAGGGTTGTGAGAGAAGATTATGAATGAGATTCATCAATCCCGATATTCCATCCATCCCGACTCGACAAAGATGTATTATGATGTCAAGGAGCAGTATTGGTGGGATAACATGAAGAAGTCTATTGTAGAATTTGTAGCCCAGTGTCCCAATTGTCAATAAGTAAAGATAGAACATCAAAAACCCGGTGGATTGCTTCAGAATATAGAGATTCCAACCTGGAAATGGGAGGTGATTAATATGGACTTCATTATTGGATTACCTCGCTCTTATCATAAGTTTGACTCCATCTTGGTGATAATTGATCGACTTACAAAATGTGCCCATTTTCTGCCAGTTAAGACAACTTACACAGCTGAAGATTATGCGAAGTTGTATATAAAGGAGATTATTAGGCTTCATGGTGTGCCGGTATCTATTATATCAGACCGAGGAGCTCAATTTACAGCTAACTTTTGGAGGTCTTTTCAGAAGGGTTTAGGCACACAAGTGAATCTCAGCACTGTATTTCATCCGCAGACTGACGGACAGGCTGAACGTACCATTCAGACACTGGAAGATATGCTACGAGCATGTGTTCTAGATTTTAAGGGAAATTGGGATGACCATCTTCCACTCATAGAATTCGCCTACAATAATAGCTACCATTCCAGTATTAAAATGGCCCCATACGAGGCACAATACGGGAGAAGATGTAGATCACCAGTTGGATGGTTTGAAGTCGGTGAAACAGAATTATATGGGCCAGATTTGATTCACCAAGCTATTGAGAAGGTGAAAGTGATACAGGAGCGATTGAGGACTGCACAAAGCAGGCAAAAATCTTATTCCGATGTCCGACGTCGTGATCTAAAGTTTGAGGTTGGTCATTGGGTTTTCCTGAGGATCTCACCAATGAAGGGTATTATGCATTTTGGGAAGAAAGGTAAGCTGAGTCCAAGGTATATTGGGCCATATAAAATTCTTCGACGGGTTGGACAGGTTGCTTATGAGTTAGAATTGCCATCAGAATTGGAATTTGTCCACCCGGTATTTCATGTATCTATGTTGAGGAAATGTATTAGAGACCCTTCTCGAGTCTTCCCTATCAAAGATGTATAGGTTACAGAGGACCTATCATATGAAGAAGTGCCAGTGGCTATATTAGATCGACAAGTCCGCAAGCTGAGAACAAAAGACGTAGCTTCCCTCAAAGTATTGTGGAGGAACAAGAATATGGAAGAAATAACATGGGAAGCAGAAGAGGAGATGAAGTCTAAATACCCGTACCTATTCCAGAATGAAGATAACAAGGATGCTGGTGGAACATATGATACATTGAAAGGTGAAATGGCTCTATAAGGTAAGTAATAACTTAAGAATACTCTTCCTTAATACAAAATGGCGATATGCAGATAATGTACATGTCCATAATGCTTTACATACTCTTGTAAGGCCATACGTTGAGTTAACCGCTTGCAAGTTTGTCCTCTATTTATGGGAGAAACTTGGCCGGAATCCACGATTATTTAAACTCCCCATGAACCCTTACATTCGAGGACGAATGTTCCTAAGGGGGGAAGGGTGTTACAACCCATATCCACATGCGTTAGTTCATGCCATATATTAGTTAACATAAATCCAAGAAGGAATTACCTTTGAGATGATAAGAAGTTAATCCTATTGGTCTTAAGTGATACAAGGGTGTATAAGGGTGATTAACAAGTATTAGAAGTTAAACGAATCACGGATGTTGTAACTCGTATTTTCAGGTAAACCTAGAGGTTATTAATACACTCAAAAGGTAATGTATTAAGGTATTTGAATCATATAATATCTGTATCACAAGTCTTGAAGTCAAACGAGTTATGAAACAAAAGTCGACAAACGTTGTCGCAACTTAGGTTCATAATTTTACTTAAACATTAGGTTAAATGTTTCTAAGTTTTTCTCCTAATTTACAAGGAATTATGGGGTGATCTACCCACAAAATTAAAGATCTATGAGTCTAGTTTCCAATGCATTAAACTTTTTGTAAATACGATCTCGTAGTATAGAGATATTCATATTTTTGCAAGTCTGCGCAGATTGGTAGATGACAAGTAGGTGCATCACCTACTTGCCAAAATGATAGGACAAAATTAAAAGACCTAAGTCGGCCAAGAGAGGACTTTTAAGGGGTTATGAACTCAGTTATTTCATCCATATTTCAGACCCTCAAAACCAAAGTTAACCCCTGCAACTCCTCCCCAAAAATCCCACACAAACCCTAATCGATTTTCCCTCTCTTTCAAGTTCTATTTGAAGGTAAAACCTAGAGTTTGAAGAACCAAGGGAAGGGCTGAGTTATCCAACAAGTAAGGTAAGTTACTGCCATCTTTAACACATTTTTCTATGCTGTGAATTCATGGTAATTCGTTCTATACATGTAAGAACTCATGGGACGGTGATCGGAAGCCGTGAGTTCGAGTTATTCACTTGTAGCGGACTGTTTTGTGGACTATTTTGTGTTGCTATTGGTCTACGTGTTTTACTACTATTTTGTGGAGTTTTGGAGGTGGATGTGTGTGGATAAACACCATATATATGTAGGGTTGTGGGATGATAGTTATTCGTAATATTTCCGGGTCGTTTGACACGACTACGGTGGCCGTCGTATGTATGATGTAATTAGATTGTGTGTGGACTGTTTTGGGAGGCTCAATATGTTTATTATTGATGTTTTCTGGGCTGTTTGGTGATTGTTTTGAATGGTGTGAAGTCATATATATAGGGGAGGTGTTGTCCATTTCAACGTAAAATAGGTTGTGGTCGATACATAATAGTTATGACGCTTAAATGATAACGATAGTATCGTTTCTCTTATTATAGACTAAGGAGTTGTGACAATTGCATAGCTTGTGATTGGGGAAGTATATACAAGGTATGTGAGGCTATCCCTTTTCTTCTTTTGCACGACTCCGATTGTACATAATATAATGAACGAGCTTCCAAAGATACTCTACTCTTAGAAGCTAGCAGTACTTACATTGCTTTCCCTCTTATGGAACGATTGATGTTAATGTTGCTTCTCTTATTCTTATGTTATCAATGTTGTTGGTACTTCCTGATTCTTATAAGGTTCATAGTGAAAAGTTAGTCCTAATAACGTGTATAGAGGTTACCGACCTTACATCACTCCGAAAGGTTGAGAATGTGATTCCATGAGTTGAGCATGCATTATATATATATATATATATATATATATATATATATATATATATATATATATATATATATATATATATATATATATATATATATATGTGTATCTATTTTACTCTATCGAGCCGCGCTATAGTCGGCCGGGTACGGCACCTATTGTGCAACCACTGATCAGTTGGGTTTTACCGAGCTCTACGTGGCCGGGTACGATTCTACCGAGCCTTATGACGGCCGAGTACGTTTTTACCGAGCCTATTATGGTTGGGTACGATATGATGATGATGATGCCCACAGAGGCATATGTTTTATAAGTTTATGCATACATACATATGTATCATGCATTTCATGTCAGTAGCCCTCAGAGGTACTCAAATGTTCCAGGTTGTATATTCTCTATCCCTACTTACTTTACTGTTCGTATTTATGGTTCCCTTCCATACATACGTAAGTGTATGTTACCTTCTTCTTGAATCTAGATCGTGCGTAGAGTTGAGTCGTAAGTGTTCGTCTCTAATATTCACCTTGTTTTCTTTCAGCGATGCCTTTGACTAGTTAGCAAACAATTAGTAGACGGCTTGATACAGCTGCGGGAGAGGGTACCAGTCAGGTGCCCCAAGCCAGAGCAGGCCAAAGTAAGGCTCAGAGTGAGATGTCTTCTCATACCTCATCTACCCTGTCTCCTCCAGAGGATATTAGGAGGCACCCAGTACCTCCAGTTCCTCCGTCTGGCACTACAGACCAGGATATGCAGAGTGTTTTGCAGTTATTGACTAGCTTGGTAGCTGCTCAGGCTCAGAGGCAGAATACAGGTGCTGCTGATAAACCAGTTAGTACGAGAGTTCGTGATTTTATTAATTTAGACCCTCCAGTGTTTACCGGATCAGACCCCAAGGAGGACCCGCAGACTTTTATTGATCAGGTTCATCGTACACTGTGGGTTGTGCATGTTAGTGATACAGAGGCAGTAGAGTTGGCTTCTTATCGGCTACGGGATTTAGCGGTTCTCTAGTATGATAGTTAGGAGAGATCCAGGGGTCCGAACGCTCCTCCAACTGTGTGGAAGGAATTTTCTGAGGCCTTTCTTAGTCACTACTTGCTAGTTGAGATACGACGAGCTAGAGCTAATAAGTTCTTGAACCTTAGACAAGGTAATATGAGTGTGCAAGAGTACAGTATACAGTTCGATTCTTTAGAAAGGTATGCTCCCCATATGGTGGCCGAGATGAGTGATAGGGTACATTTGTTCGTGAACGGATTGGGACCACATCTGATAAATGAGTGCACGACAGCCTCCTTGGTGGAGGGCATGGATATTTCCCGTATTCAGGCTTATGCCCAGACCCTAGAGGACCGTAAGCGCTAGCAGAGGGAAGATAGGGAGCAGGATAGGGGTCAACATAAGAGGGCGAGATTTGCAAGGTATTCTAATGACTTCAAAGGCAGCATCAGGCCCCAGTCTTCGAGGAGTTCGGCGCCACCTGTAGCTAGTGCTCCTCCACAGTTTCAGAGGCCTCGATATGATCAATTTACCCATTCTAGTCCAGGTCAGAGTTTGCAGGCATCAGGCTCGCAACATCACAGGGATACTAGTCAGACGAGACCCACAATACCACGTTGTGATCAGTGCGGCAAGGCCCACTTTGGACTGTGCCGTCGAGGTTCTGATGCATGTTATACTTGCGGACAACCTGGCCATATGATGCGGGATTGTCCTAATAGGTGTCGACGCCCCCTTTTTCTCTAACCGTGGGGTCAGAAATCGGGTATATGACATTGGGAGGACAACTCTATTCCCTTTCGAGAATTGGGTTTAGAAGTTGAAGAGTCGCCACCTAATGATTATAGTGCATTAGGACACTTTAAGAAGGGTTTGAGATGAAGGGACCAGAGATTAGGGTAAGGGCTAGAAATTATCCCGAGGGGAAGGTGTTAGGCACCCCTCAAGATCCACTAGTGTGGTTCCCGGCCATGTTGCAATTGTGACTTTACAAGTAAACAATCAAGGCTCAAATAAGGATTCGCACATAACATTGCGACTAAGTTGAAAATTTTCAAAGGTAAGTAGAGAGGGCATAAATTCATGAAAAAGAGATTTGAACAGTTTTACAAGAAGCGATGAAAGCAAATAAAGGGAGGGGAGTCCTAAGTTTATAATTAATATGGATCACTTCAATGCAATACCCAGCGATCACTCCTCAGAAGAGGGGTCGCATGTGATATTAGCGCATCGGTCATCATATCCATATCTACCCTTCCCACCCCGTTAAGGTATTTAAACGCGATCAGTCTCGTTTACTTATTGCATGCTAGTAACCGTCCCAACCTATCAGTCTCGGGGTATCATGACTTCTAATCCTAAAGGGGAAGGAAAGGGATATAGGCATATATGGAGTTCAAAGGTTAAAATTCTAATTGCGACATACAAAACAAGTAACAAATATAAGGATGAACAAAACAAATAGGTAAGGCTCAAGTAAACCCCTTAATCAAACAAACACTTAGTTTAGCATGTCTTGACACATACTGATTTGGTCTTTAAATTAAACTTAAACAGCGAACGGACTGGTTGAACCCATATGTTTAGATAGAAAGTCCACATTAGGAAACTTGGATCCAATTGTCAGAAATTAAGGTATTTCAAGCGAGTGATTTAAAAGGTACTGGTTTTAGGAAAAGTAGTCTAATGCAGAGGAGTTTTGAAAACAAAGTATAGACTGCAGTAAAAATAAAACACAGAAATGGTTGTGAAAGAGTTTTAGAGATAGAAATATCTAAGGAAAGGGTAGGTCGCAACTGTTTTAAAAGACAATTTCAGGGTTTGAGTAAAACGTTTAGGCAGAATGTTTAAAAAGAAACTGTTTCTGAAAAAGATGCTGATTTGAGGGATTTAAAAGCATACTGAGTCAAGAGAGTTTTTGTCAAAGAATTAAGACTTCTGAAATCGTTGTTGTATTAATACGTTAAGGACCAGTTAATAGATCATTATTACTTTAAGCGAATCAGACGAGTTTGATGCAAATCCTATAGGCATGATATCTACTTTGATTTTTATAAAAACCTGTTATTGAACTTGTAAAAGATTATTGTGTTAATTAACCCTACAGTTTGCCTAATGCATATGCATTCCTTATAGGCATGATCTCTATATGCATTGATTACATGAACGTTAAGTCATATAGGCATGATTTCTATGTGATTTGTAACACAATGAAGCGTTGACCCTATAGGCATGGTCTCTAGGTGATGTGGAATCAGAAATATTGAACAATCCTATAGGCAGGATTTCTAAAAAAAATTAAAATCCTAAAGCATGGTTTTCTACCCCTACTGATGCAAGAATGTAAAACCCCTCCCACACCCTTTTACTATATTCCCCAAATCCTTTATACAAATTATTACAGACCAAAAGAAAGAAAATAAATACATTAAAAACTAACAGCTAGATCCGAGCAGCCTAATTCAATCTTAATGTCCAATAACATGTGATTAACCAATTCCGGATTTCCAAAGCCTTCTCTTTATCCAAAGTGTTTCAAAGTTCCAAGGAATCTCAAGGATTCCCGGCATTGCTTACACTCAAGATACCATTTAGAATTAGAATAGTGCAGTGCGGAATAGCCAGCCCTCAGGCATCCAAGTTCAGTGGGAACTCAAGGGTCCCAAAGCATGGCTTGCAAGAGAGGGGCAGAACTTAGAGCTAGGAGTAAGTGCAAAGTGAAAAGGGATTGGGGAGCCATAACAAATGGTGGTCATACCCAGCCACAGGTGCAGACTGGCACACCCCTGACCATTTGTTTGGTCAAACAAGTTAGGAACAGACCCTTGAGGATCAGACCTAGGTCTGGATGGTGATTAGGACACCACCAGACTCAGGTCCAGGCTCAAGCACATAAAGGGGAGAAGGGAGTAGGAATTGATTGAGTTAGGAGGTTCAAAGAACCTGGTTCAAAGTCATGGGTAGCAATAACAGAGTGTTGTCATGGCTAGAACTGTACTCTCATACAAAGGAGTAAAGGGAAGGGATTCATATGAGAAGAGTACATACAGAGTTGCAGAAACATAAGGAAAGAAAGCATAACAGACTAAGATGTAAACACATGGTGAAAGAGAGAGAGCATGACAGGCTAGGAAATAAACACATAGTTAAGGGGGCATTATTTAACTAAGAATGACATACCAGTTGCAAGTACTAGAATAGCAGAACAACAAAAGCAAGTAAACAGCCAGAAGTCAGCAGGAGCAAAATCGAGTCTTCAGCAAATACTTGAGAGTTCAAAGAGAACCCGAGAATGTTTCAAAAAGTAGAAAGAGAAGAGGAGCAGGGTGCTCAATACTAGAAGTTGAGAAAGTAGTAGTAGAGAAAGTATTGAAAAGTTCGAAGTCTTTTTTTTGTATCTGTCTGTATTAAGTGCAAAAGGGGTAGCCCCTTTTATAGTGTAGAAGACAAGTGAGAAGAAGGTAAGAAAATAATTTTGAAAGTCAATCACACAGATTTCCCTTCAGCCAAGGGATTGATTTCAAACGGGCATGACAAATAAGGAAAGGATTTTGATTTTAAATCTTTTCTAAGGCAGTATAACAGGGGTAAATACATGGAAATTCATTTAAGGAAATAGTTCAACATTACACGGTTTGGGCTAAATAAGGGAAGACAATCAATCACAGCCAGTAAAATTCAAGGTTTGAGCCTTGGCATGAATGGATCCAACCAAGAAAAGGTGAAGAGAAACTTAATTTGAAGAAAATCATTAACAATCAATCATACCCTTTTGAAAAGGGACTCGGAATCAATCACAGGCTGGCCAAAGGCCTTTTGAAAGAAGAGAAAGTCATATAAAAACCATACAGAGACAAGAGAGAGTTGTTGCAACACTAGAAAAGAAATCAGAGTAGTAAGGAAAGTTAGGTTCATAGACTCAAAGTGAGTCTTTGAAAGAGGGTCATGGTTCTGAATGGAACCCTAGCCCAAGCACACAGCCAAGCTTGTCAAAAAACCTCCAACACTAGGGTTTTCTGACTCAAATCAGATACATAGGCGAAGAACAACAAGTAGAATAGGCTCAATAGCATCTCTCAGAAACCCATGAGAGAATAAGCAAACAGAGAGAACAACAAGTTTGAAACACAGGGAATACATCAAAGCTTTGTTGCTTAAACAAGTTCAGGAGAGACAAGCAATACAGGTTGAGGAAAACAATAGAAGAATCATGCTTAGGGCTTTAAACAAAAAATCCAGTGAAGGCAGGAAAGGAGCAAAAGTTCAGTAAAAAATACAGTAGAGGGATATGCGAGGGAGACACATAAAGCATGCTTATAGAACCCAGTAGGAGAAAGAACAAAACACAAAACAGAAGAACATGCGTAATAACGGCAAAACACAAGAACATAGGAGAAGACATGCGAGGAAAGAACATAAGACATAAGCGAAAAACTCGTAAGAAACATGGCATATACAAATTCACACAAAGAAAAGAAGAAGGAGAAGAGACAGAAGTCGTTTTAAGATTTTTGAAACCCCTAAATCGAAACAGACTAGTTTTAAAAAGGAAAAATTGGGGAAAAGTTTTAAAACTTCGAGTATAACACAAATTTACCACAGATCTAAGAAAATAAAAGAAAAAGGAACCTCGAATAGCTTTAGGGTTTCTCAGAAACCCTAGAAACGAGAAGGCTTGGAAAGGGTCTGGTCTCGAACAGGTCTGAGCCATAGCTATGCTTTTTAAGGCTCGAACACGTCGGAACACAGTCGGAGAGGCCATAGGACCTCAGATCTATGGAGGATCTGAACGGGCATCGTTGAGGTCAAACCTCGAAATCTCGAACAACCATGATTTGGGGGTGAAGGGAGGTGAGAATAGGCCGTCCATGGCCCGAGAAGCCATGGACTCCGGTGAGATTTGGTCGGAGAAGACGAGGAAGACGGATAGGGTTTATGAGTGTTAGAGAGCGTTTGAGAGAAAGGGAGGGTTTGAGGGCGGCGGTCGAAGAGAAATGAGAGATAAGGTTAGGTCGTTCGAAATTAAAAAGGAAAGGAGGGATGAGGGCCGTTGATCAAAATGATCAACGACCAGGATCTGAAGATACAAACGGACGGGTTTAGTTAACGGGTCAGGGGTCGGGTTAAATTTGAATTGGGCTGGTCCAATTTGGGCTTGAAATTGGTTGAGATTGAGATGGAATTGTGGTTAAAATTGAAACGAATTGAGGATAAAATTGAAATAGCTAGTTTTCCCCCTATTATTTTATAAAAATAGTAAAAATGTTTTAAAAGAAAATTAAAGGTACTGAGTTAATAAATAATATGTAAACCTTAATTTAAAATATTGGTATCAATTTATATTTAAGAAAAATGCTATTAAATCTTAAAGAGGCTAGCATGGCAATTACATGCAATTTAGTTTTAAAATACCAAACAAATTTGTAAAAATATGCAAAAATCATGCCAACTATATTTGAGGTAATTATGAGAATAAAGTAAATTATTTTCCAAAATGGCAAGTTTTTGGGAATAATTATTGGGATTTTATGATGTAAAAATAGGCCATAAATTGATTTAAAAATCATTAAAAATGCCAAAACCCTTTGGGGTGCTTATATATGCACATATATGTCATTTTGAAAATATATAGGGAAAAATTGGGTATCAACAACAGGGGAGGTGATGGTATGGCTCAGCCGACTAGATCTGTGTCTACTTCTTCCTCATCAGTTCGACCTCCAGCACGAGGTTTTCAGCAGTCGACAGGTCGTGGTAGAGGTAGAGGTGCAGTGCCGAGTTTGAGTGGTGGTCAAAATCGAACCTATGCTCTAGTAGGTCGACAGGATCTCGAGTCGTCTCCAGATGTTGTTACAGGTATATTATCTGTGTTTTCTTATGATGTATATGCGCTGATTGATCCGGGATCTACATTATCATATGTTACACCCTTTGTGGCTAATAAGTTTGGCATTGAACCTGAATTGATAAGTAAACCCCTTGCGGTATCTACTCTGATAGGAGATTCTGTGATTGCTAGAAGGGTATATAGAGGTTGCACTGTGATGATTTGTAGTCGTCAAACCTCGGCAAATTTATTTGAGTTAGAAATGGTTGATTTTGATGTGATAATGGGAATGGACTGGTTGGCCTCATGCTATGCAAATGTTGACTGTCGTACGAAGATGGTTAGGTTTCAATTTCCTGGTGAACCCATCATTGAATGGAAAGGGAATATTGCTACACCAAAAGGTAGGTTTATTTCCTATCTTAAGGCAAGGAAAATGATCTCAAAAGGTTACATTTATCATTTCGTTCGCGTTAGGGATGCGGAGGCGAAACCGCCTACTTTACAATCAATCCCTATGGTCAACGAATTCCCAGATGTTTTCCCAGATGAACTCCCAGGACTTCCTCGTGAAAGGGAGATTGAGTTTAGCATTGATGTGTTGCCTGACACTCAACCGATCTCTATCCCTCCATACAGAATGGCCCCGGTAGAGTTGCGAGAGTTGAAGGTGTAGTTAAAGGACTTGCTGGATAAGGGCTTCATTAGACCTAGCACTTCACCTTGGGGTGCACCAGTCCTATTCGTGCGGAAGAAAGACAGGTCGTTACGGATATGTATTGACTATCGACAGTTGAATAAGTTTACTATAAAGAACAAGTATCCACTTCCAAGAATTGATGACCTGTTTGACCAACTCCAGGGTGCCAAGTATTTCTCCAAGATTGATTTACGTTCAGGGTATCATCAGGTGAGGGTTAAGGAGAAGGATATTCCAAAGACGGCCTTCCGGACAAGATACGGGCACTTTGAGTTCTTGGTGATGTCGTTCGGGCTAACAAATGCCCCAGCAGCTTTTATGGATCTCATGAATACTATATTTAGGCCATATCTTGATGTGTTCGTGATTGTATTCATTGATGACATTCTAGTATATTCTCGTTCGGAGGCGGAACATGCGGTCCACTTGCGGATAGTATTACAGACGCTTCAGGATCGTAAGTTATATGTTAAGCTCTCCAAATGTGAATTCTGGCTAAACTCAGTAGCGTTCCTTGGCCATGTGATATCTGACGAGGGTATTAATGTCGACACTCAGAAGATCGATGCAGTAAAGAATTGGCCGAGACCTACAACACCATCAGAAGTTTGCAACTTCCTAGGGTTAGCAGGATATTATAGGCGGTTTGTATAAGGGTTTTCCTCTATATCATCACCATTGACTAAGTTAACACAGAAAGCTACCAAGTTCCAGTGGTCTGACACTTGTGAACGTAGTTTTCAGGAACTGAAAAATCGATTTACATCTGCACCAGTGCTCACTCTCCCTGAAGGAACAGAAGGTTATGTGGTATATTGTGATGCCTCAGGTATAGGTTTAGGGTGCGTATTGATGCAGCGTGGGAAGGTGATTGCTTATGCATCAAGACAATTGAAGAAGCATGAAAAGAATTATCCAACGCATGATTTGGAATTGGTTGCAGTAATATATGCTTTGAAGATATGGCGGCACTACTTATACGGCGTCCATGTTGACATCTACACAGATCACAAGAGTTTACAATACATCTTCAAGCAGAAAGAGTTGAATTTGAGGCAGCGTAGGTGGCTTGAATTACTGAAAGACTACGACGTCGAGATATTGTATCATCCCGGTAAAGCCAATGTTGTGGCAGACTCTCTCAGCCGTAAATCAATGGGAAGCTTAGTACATATTGAGGCAGGTAGATGGGGGTTGACTAAAGAGCTTCATTAGCTAGCCAATATGAGAATCAGATTGTTAGACTCTGATGGCGGAGGTGTTACTGTACAGAATACATCAGAATCATCTTTGGTAGCCGAGGTAAAAGCACGGTAATATGAAGATCCTATCTTAGTACGATTAAGAGAGAGCATTCAGCAGTGTAAAAGTATGGCTTTTGAGATCGAAAGAGATGGGGCACTGAGATACCAGGGCCCATTATGTGTGCCTAATGTGGTAGGGTTGCGAGAGAAGATTATGAAAGAGATTCATCAATCCCGATATTCCATCCATCCCGGCTTGACAAAGATGTATCATGATGTCAAGGAGCAGTATTGGTGGGAAAACATGAAGAAGTCTATTGCAGAATTTATAGCCCAGTGTCCCAATTGTCAACAAGTAAAGATAGAACATCAAAAACCCGGTGGATTGCTTCAGAATATAGAGATTCCGACCTGGAAATGGGAGGTGATTAATATGGACTTCATTATTGGATTACCTCGCTCTTATCATAAGTTTGACTCCATCTGGGTGATAGTTGATCGACTTACAAAATGTGCCTATTTTCTGCCAGTTAAGACAACTTACACAGCTAAAAATTATGCGAAGTTGTATATCAAGGAGATTGTTAGGCTTCATGGTATGCCGGTATCTATTATATCAGACCGAGGATATCAATTTGCAACTAACTTTTGGAGGTCTTTTCAGAAGGGTTTAGGCACACAAGTGAATCTCAGCACTGCATTTCATCCGCAGACTGACGGACAGGCTGAACGTACCATTCAGACACTGGAAGATATGCTACGAGCATGTGTTCTAGATTTTAAGGGAAATTGGGATGACCATCTTCCACTCATAGAATTCGCCTACAATAATAGCTACCATTCCAGTATTAAAATGGCCCCATACGAGGCACTATACGGGAGAAGATGTAGATCACCAGTTGGATGGTTCGAAGTCGGTGAAACAGAATTATATGGGCCAGATTTGATTCACCAAGCTATTGAGAAGGTGAAAGTGATACAGGAGCGATTGAGGATGGCACAAAGCAGGCAAAAATCTTATTCCGATGTCCGACGTCGTGATCTGGAGTTTGAGGTTGGTGATTGGGTTTTCCTGAGGATCTAACCAATGAAGGGTATTATGCATTTTGGGAAGAAAGGTAAGCTGAGTCCAAGGTATATCGGGCCGTATAAAATTCTTCGACGGATTGGACAGGTTGCTTATGAGTTAGAATTGCCATCCGAATTGGAATTTGTCCACCCGGTATTCCATGTATCTATGTTGAGGAAATGTATTGGAGACCCTTCTCGAGTCTTCCCTATCAAAGATGTACAGGTTATAGAGGACCTATCATATGAAGAAGTGCTAGTGGCTATATTAGATCGACAAGTCCGCAAGCTGAGAACAAAAGATGTAGCTTCCATCAAAGTATTGTGGAGGAACAAGAATATGGAAGAAATAACATGGGAAGCAGAAGGGGAGATGAAGTTTAAATACCCGTACCTATTCCAGAATGAAGATAACAAGGATGCTGGTGGAACACATGATACATTGAAAGGTGAAATGGCTCTATGAGGTAAGCAATAACTTGAGAATACTCTTCCTTAATACAAAATGGCGATATGCAGATAATGTACATGTCCAAAATGCTTTGCATACTCTTGTAAGGCCATACGTTTAGTTAACCACTTGCAAGTTTGTCCTCTATTTATGGGAGAAACTTGGACGGAATCCACGATGATTTAAACTCCCCATGAACCCTTACATTCGAGGACGAATGTTCCTAAGGGGGGAAGGGTGTTACAACCCATATCCACACGTGTTAGTTCATGCCATATATTAGTTAACATAAATCCAAGAAGGAATTACCTTTGAGATGATAAGAAGTTAATCCTATTGATCTTAAGTGATACAAGGGTGTATAAGGGTGATTAACAAGTATTAGAAGTTAAACGAATCAAGGATGTTGTAACTCGTATTTTCAGGTAAACCTAGAGGTTATTAATACAATCAAAAGGTCATGTATTAAGGTATTTGAATCATATAATATCCGTATCATAAGTCTTGAAGTCAAACGAGTTATGAAAAAAAGTCAACAAACGTTGTCGCAACTTAGGTTCATAATTTTACTTAAATATTAGGTTAAATGTTTCTAAGCTTTTCTCATAATTTACAAGGAATTATGGGGTGATATACCCACCAAATTAAATATCTATGAGTCTAGTTTCCAATGCATTAAACCGTTTGTCAATATGATCTCGTAGTATAGATATATTCATATTTTCGCAAGCCTGCGCAGATTGGTAGATGACAAGTAGGTGCATCACCTACTTGCCAAAATGATAGGACAAAATTAAAAGTCCTAAGTCGGCCAACAGAGGACTTTTAAGGGGTTATGAACTCAGTTATTTCATCCATATTTCATACCCGCAAAACCAAAGTTAACCCCTGCAACTCCTCCCCAAAAATCCCACACAAACCCTAATCGATTTTCCATCTCTTTCAAGTTCTATTTGAAGGTAAAACCTAGAGTTTGAAGAACCAAGGGAAGGGCTGAGTTATCCAACAAGTAAGGTAAGTTACTGCCATCTTTCATACATTTTTCTATGCTGTGAATTCATGGTAATTAGTTCTATACATGTAAGAACTCACGGGACGGTGATCGGAAGTCGTGAGTTCGAGTTATTCACTTGTAGCGGACTGTTTTGTGGACTGTTTTGTGTTGCTATTGGGCTGCGTGTTTTACTACTATTTTGTGGAGTTTTGGAGGTGGAAGGGTGTGTAGAAACACCATATATATGTAGGTTTGTGGGCTGATAGTTATTCGTAACATTTCCGGGTCGTTTGACACGACTACGGTGGCCGTCGTATGTATGATGTAATTAGGTTGTGTGTGGACTGTTTTGGAAGGCTCAATATATTTATTATTGATGTTGTTTGGGCTTTTTGGTGATTGTTTTGAATGGTGTGAAGTCATATATATAGGGGAGGTGCTGTCCGTTTCAACGTAAAATAGGTTGTGGTCGATACATAATAGTTATGACGCTTAAATGATAACGATAGTATCGTTTCTCTTATTGTAGACTAAGGAGTTGTGAAAATTGCATAGCTTGTGATTGGGGCAGTATATACAAGGTATGTGAGGCTATCCCTTTTCTTCTTTTGCACGACTCCGATTGTATATAATGTAATGAACGAGCTTCCCAAGATACTCTACTCTTAGAAGCTAGCAGTACTTACAATGCTTTCCCTTTTATGGAATGATTGATGTTAATGTTGCTTCTCTTATTCTTATCTTATCAATGTTGTTGGTACTTATTGATTCTTATAAGGTTCATAGTGAAGAGTTAGTCCTAATAACGTGTAGAGAGGTTACAGACCTTACATCACTCCAAAAGGTTGAGAACGTGATTCCATGAGTTGAGCATGCATTATACATACATATATATATATATATATATCTATTTTACTCTAACGAGCCACGCTATAGTCGGCCGGGTACGGCACCTATTGTGCAATCACTGATCAGTTGGGTTTTACCGAGCTCCACGTGGCCGGGTACGATTCTACCGAGCCTTATGACGGTCGAGTACGTTTTTACCGAGCCTATTATGGCTGGGTACGATATGATGATGATGATGCCCACAGAGGCGTATGTTTTAAAAGTTTATGTATACATACATATGTATCATGCATTTCATGTCAGTAGCCCTCAGAGATACTCAGATGTTCCAGGTTGTATATTATCTATCCCTACTTACATTACTGTTCGTATTTATGGTTCCCTGCCATACATACTCAGTACTTTATTCGTACTGACGTCCTTTTATTTGTGGACGCTGCATGTCGTGTTGCAGGCCCTAATAGACAGGCAGGTGCAGCTCCCCCACCACAGTAGGTTGTCCAGTTCAGCAGTGATTGGCGAGATCCCTTCTCCGGACTTGCCGTGGTCTTGGTATGCATTTTTGTTATAGACATTATGGGTATGTCGGGGCCCTGTTCCGGCTATGTTGCAGCACTTATGTTCATTTAGAGGCTCATAGACAAGTGTCGACTCATGTATAGTTTGGTATGCCTTGTCGGCTGGTTTTTGTTGTATAGTCTTTCATGGTAGCGTGGTAGCTCGTACCTTATATGTAGTTTCTTGATTGTCTGGTCATCCCCTGCTATGTATGTTCATGCCATCATATTTTATTGTTGGTTGTCCATGATCCATGTCTACCATTTATATTGATCTCGTCAACCATAAAAGATAATAAAAAAAGGTTAGATAAAATGTATATTGGTGCTCGGCAAGTATGGTCGGGTGCTAGTCATGGCCCTCCAGTTTGGGTCGTGACACTAAGATTTCGATCCTAAGAGAAAGTTCATCAGACTAAGTCCCTTTTTTATCTTTGGAGAAAGATTCATCATACTAAGATTTTGATCCTAGGAGAAAATTTATCAGACTAGGTTTTCTATCTTAGGAGAAAGACTCATCAGACTATGATTTTGATCCTAGGAGAAAAATCATCAGACTAGGTCCTTTTATCTTAGGAGAAAGATTCATCAGATTAAGATTTCGATCCTAGGAGAAAGTTCATCAGACTAGGTCTTTTTATCTTAGGAGAAAGATTCATCAGACTAAGATTTTGATCCTAGGAAAAAATTCATCAGACTAGGTCCCTTTATCTTAGGAGGAAAATGTGAAGAGCAGTGGCAACATTTATGCACACTAACAAGAGAGATAAAGGCAAAGATTTGAGAAACTTCCCTTTGTCGGCTCTTCTTCTCCTTTTTTTTTCTTTTTCTTTTCTTTCTTTACTTTTCTTTCTTTTTTTCTTTCTTGTTTTTGAATCAACTTGCTTGCACTGCTTTGTTCCTGTTTCAAACAATAAAAACGTATGAGTTTAAATGTGGTGGTTAGTTTGTGGCTTTAACCTTGAAGGCGTATGCTTCTGCACTTGCCAAGATAACTTTGATTTCAACTTGAAAGACTTTGCTTGTTATCGACTACCCATTTTCATTCAACCCTTATCACAGAAAACACATCTGCTCCATTCGATCCCAATATCCTCTATCTGTTGAATTTTGCTCATGAATTGACATTTACCGAACCTTTGCATTTCACATGAATGACAAAGCATGTTGATTGTTACCAACTCAATGTGCATACCACTTTTCCCTGACTTATGCCACTTTGATGTGCTAGCCAAATTCGTTTTGTGCAATTGAAAAGTTGGTAGCAAAATTTGAAGTCATTTCTCACTTGTTCTGACCAAATAGACTCAAGAAGGGACTCAAACAAAACAAGAGGAACAAAATAAGGGACAAGGGAAAGAGATGGTGCCTAACAAAAAAATTATAAAGTAGAAACTTATCAGATATGGATACCAACTCTAATGACCATGACATGCACCTTTGGATTAAGTGGCCTAATCTCTCAAGCAAGTCTAATATTCAACTCTTGTTGTACCTCTTCGCTGTGAAACCAGGCTACAACGCTTCAATTATCCCATCTGAGCCACAATCCTCAGTCGACTTGTAGTGCCCTGAAGGTTTTCACCATCAAGCCTCTCTCATTTTGTTCTTTTCTCAACTCACCGTCGTCTTATGGTACCCACGAGGGTTTTCACCAATAAGACTCTCTCATTTTATCATTTTCTCTCTTTGTGCTGAGAACAAGGTATTACCCATGATGTAAGAAGATCATACGTTCACCACCCACTTGATTTTGCATCCTCAATGATTGGTCGAAAGGTCTTTCTTTGGACCGTAATGTAGGCTTTTGGACAGGGTTAGAAAGAAAGGGTGACATGAAGGCTCAAAATAGTTTAAGTTGAAAGGGTTCAAAATTACAACTTTTGGAATCAGATCTTTTGGCAAAATTAAAACTTCTGCCCCAGTTTCTTGGAGTCTGGGATTTTTTTTTTATGGGATTTCTAAGAAAACTTGCCCCACTCTCGACTTCAGGGGATTATGAAATATTTTATTTGGTGTGACCGAACCGTAAGTCTGCCTACGTATCTTGAGGTGACATGAATCAGGTCGAACGTAGTTCAAAAGACAAAGTTATTTTGTTTGTTTTTTCTATTTTTTTCTTTTCTCCTTTTTCCTTTTTTTTCTTTTTTTCTTTTCTAGTTCCCAACTCTACTTCTGATTCCAAAAGAGGGGTATGGAACAAAGAAAATTAAGGCTCAAAAAGGGTAGCAAAAGATAAAAGTGTTTGGGTAGCAAAATAAAATGTCTTCGTCATACAAAACTTTAAAAATTCCAAGTATAAATATGCAATTGAAGATAAGCAAACAAATCACACATAGTATCTATTAATGGCATCAACACAAACAAAAAGTGCCAATGAGCAATACCTTTGTCCCAATGAATGACCCTTGCCAGTTCGAAGCAGATTGACTCAACCTTATCTTGATGTGGAAGAATGCATTTCAGCACTGTCCGATACCTCAAACTGCTTAAGAGACATTCCTTTGTTGTATGCTCTCATCAACCTTTTGATTTTCCCGACCAACTACCTCAGTTTCACTCAATTTAAGCTTCAGGTCATCTCAGAATGCGTGAATCTCTACTTATTTCCTCAAATGCATCTTTTATCCTGTTCAAAACTGTGTCATTGCTTCATGATTAACTAACTTTCAATACCAGGCTGAGAATTATGTGTGCATGTCATGTCACTAGAGTCGGTATAAAAAGAACTATAAAAGGAAAAATGACCTAAACAAAAACCGACAGAAAACAGGAGATTGCATTAGACAAATAGTGAACAGGTTTTGAACAAAACAAGCAAAATAGACATGGGTTACAATCCTGGAACAATCCTAGATAACACTAGACGAGTCACTACAATAAAACGAACTAGGCGAAAAGAAGAAGAGTTTGAACTACAAGACAATGTCTGGATTACAACCCTGAAATAACCCGGATAAATAGAAATGACAACAAAATAAACCACCAAAACTCCTTCTTGGCTAGCCAAGAAAGGAGTGTCTTTCCAATTACCAAGCTCGATATCTTAGACACTAGGGTTGTTCATTCGGATCGGATATCCGAAATCCGAACCGATCCATTCAATTTCGGATTTTGGATTTCGGACTGGATCGGATTTCGGATTGTATTTATTAAAATTTCGGATTTCGGATCGGATTCGGATTGGTATATTTTAATCCGATCCGATCCGAAATTCGAAATTATTAGGCAATGTATAAATACTACACTTTAATTTCGGATAGTTTACTTCCTTTACATCTTCCTCCAAGTTATTACCTTTACAATTGCTAGATTTAACTATATTGGCACCATAGTACTCTCATAATTGCATAAACATGAATTTTTCTTAATGTATTATTACCTCTTTTACAGAGAAAATATACATATTAGTTTGCAACTTTGAGGCATAATAATACGATCCGAAATCCGATCCGATCCAAACTTTAAAATCCGATCCAATCCGATATAATTCGGATCGGATTCGGATTGCATTTTCTAGAATCCGAAATCCGAAATTCGAATCTGAAATGTGCTAAATCCGATCCGATCCGATCCGTGCACAGCCCTATTAGACACTGGATTGCACATCAAAAATACTGGGACCTTCACCAATTTCAATATCATTAACTTCAGTCAGCAAGTTCCCAAGAGAATTCTCATACTCCCTGTCACCACGCATCTTCCCCACAAAGTGTGCATCATCACGTGCAGGTAAAGGATTTTGTGCAATGTTCTGGGTGTCATTGTCCTGGACCACAATTATCCCTTCTTGAATCATTCTTTCTATCTCCCTTTTCAAAGCACGACAATCTTCAATGTTATGCCCTTAGACATTAGAGTGGTACATGCACCGTACAGTAGGATAAAAATCTTTTGTATATGATTCCGGAGTATAGCCGATGAGTGGCACAATCAGGCCAGACTGTTTTAACTTTTCAAACAAGCTTGTGTAGGATTCTCTTATTGAAGTAAAAGACTTTTCTCTTTGCTGTTGCCTTCTCATTTTGTACTCCGACCTTGGTTGGAACCTCTTTCGGGTAGGGGGTTTATATGCTTGTAGAGGTAGGTAAGACATATGTGGAGGCGGTGCAAGCCGTTGCGGGTTTTGTGAGTGTGGAGCATATAGTGGTGCATTGTGGATAGAGTACTGGGGAGGTGAGGTATGACTTTGGGGATTTTGTGGAGGAAAGTAGCATTGGTGAGGATTATTTGGAGTACGAGGATATTCATAGGGTCGGTATTGAGGCTGAAAGCATTTAGCAGGAATGCCCACTGGATCATGTCGTTGGCGGGGCTCAGCAACATCTTTTCTATCAATCGGAGAACTGACTCGAGCAACTTGTTCGTTCCATCTGAACCAAAACTCCCTAAAACTTTCCTTGGGTCTCTTTCCTTGGGCATCGGTGACTTTGAACACAGTCTCTCTAGAGGATCGAGGAAGAGTAGCTGGTGGAGGAGCTACAAAAATAGGAGCAGATGTCGGAGCAGGGTATGAGGTTGTTTTGGCTGGTGGAGCATGGAAAATTTGGGAGGAAGTGCCAGGGTGATTGTGGTAAGGGGTAAAGCCCGGTGCATGTTGAGGGGAAAGGTCGACGGTAGTGGGAACCTAGGCTTGTGATAGTGGCGGGATAGTTGAAGGGTTTTTAGTGTAATTAGTGGGGAATGAAGGTAGAGGATGCCCCCTGACCCAAGACTAATGCGTTTTTGACATTTGTTGTTTCAACCTTCTGACCTCCTCTTTCAGTTCCGATTCTGATTTTACAATCTCCCTAGGTGGGTCTACAACTCTAGTGTCCAAGTCTTTACTAACCATGTCTACCTTGCTCTTTCGACCTTGTGTTGTATGGACGAATCGCCAAAGTGCTACAAACTAACCACCCTCTATTATGATAACAATGAAAGTAACAAAGGGGAGCAAAACAAAGCCAACATGTTAGCATTAGGACATTGATCAGATAGAAATATCACATTGCACGCAATGCCCCTAGCAACAATTAATGGTTCTAGAATGGCTTCGAGGGTCAAAACATCATTTGGCATCATCCCAATTTCACTCTTCTTGTCCCATTTCCTTTTTCATCTTCCTTTCTAACATTGCTTGGTTTTTCATTTCTTTTCCCCTCTTTTCTTTCTGATTATCGCTCTTTTCTTTCCTCTCATTTCTCATGTCCCGCAATTTCATTCTCTCTTTTTTTCTTTTCTTTTCCGTCTTCTTGATTTTTTTTTTATTTTTTTTTTGAAAAAAGATTCGATCGAACCTTATGTAGGTTGCCTACGTATCATGTCCCTCATGAATCAGATCAAGCGTAGTTCTGGAAAAAGTAATGGATAAATTAAAAATAATTATCTTTTTGGATTTTCATTTATAACTTTTTTTTTTTGGTTTTTCATATACAAAATGGGAAGTAATATAACAAAAGACTCAATATTACTGTACAAGACTAGAAAGTAAAAGACAACACGAATGACAGACTCAAAACATAAAAGTATCTTTAAGCAACTTATGAATGTAGTGGTCTTGGGGTATTTGTCATGCACGAGCTCTAGTACACTGATCCATACCTGAATGAGAAAAATAAGACCAAATAAATCAGTGACTCAAGACACTATGCGACACCACAATACCTCTGTTGGACACATGCAAGACATAATTGGGCTATTTTTGAAAATTAACCTATGTAGCCAAAATGTGGCTATTAGCGTAAACTCAACAAAGATGACCTCAAAGACATGGACATACCTCACTAAGGCTTATATGGATTCGAACTCCCAATAATCATGGCCCAAAATTAATTTGCAGAAATTACCCATTTTGCAAAAACGACCGATATGGCCCAAAGTATCTAAAGATACAAACTCAAAAAGGAAGGATCATAAAGTAATATGACACCTAGTTGTGGACTCAAAATCTTAAGACATGGGTAATTAAATCACTTTTGCGAAAATGACCCCATTTTGCAAGAATGGCCAAAAGTGGCTAAACATGCAAAATTTGGCTAAGACCCCGCAAAGCCAAGAACCTAAGGATTACTAGGAAGACCGGACCCTATATGGGCTGCCTACGTATCCCGCCCCGGAAGACGAGAATCAGGTATGCGTAGTTCGGAAAGATTAGATATGGGAGAAAGCTTTGGAAATTTTTTTTTTTTTTTGTCTTTTTGAAAAATGATGGAAAATGTAAAATCTTTTTGAATTTTTCTTTCTCTTTTTTTTTTGAATTTTTGAAAAATAATGGAAAAGTGTAAAATCTTTTTTTTTTGGATTTTTTTCATTTTTTTGTATTTTTTTGTTGGCTTTTCTTGAAAAAGTTGTAAAAGAAAAATATAATTGGACCCTACTTGCTACATTTTTCACCCTTCTTTTCCAAACATCGGTCCGCCAAATGACCTTTTTACCCTCAAATATGCAACATGTATCACATAGGGATGATTGAATGTCACTTTTGAGCCACGGGCCCATTTTTGACAAAATTTGGATAGGCTTCCTACAACGGGACACGATGCCTGGGACCGAACCCTGCTAGGTTTAAATGATATGATGCACATAAGCATGACCTAAAGGCTGACCTACGGTTGGGGCTCACTAGACAAGGCAATTCGGGCGGCACGTGGTCGATGGCGGCTGCTCTAGTTGTCCGCTCACTCCACGCTCCCACGTCACCCCCTAAAGACACGAGTGACTCACAAAAAGGTTGTGTACGCTCAAACGTACTCCGGAAGACTTGTTGCAGAAAGAAGACTCGGGGTTATGCAAATGATGACAGTTTATAAAGTAGTAACACATAAAGGAAAAACTGTAAACAAATAAGCAATTAGCAAATAATAAAACGACATAAACAAAATAAAAAGCAAACAAAACACATAAAAACCTCAACTGAATATCCTAAAAACTAATAAGATCAGGTACTAGCTCGAACCTGCAATTCCCCAGCAGAGTCGCCAGAGATGTCACACCCCCTCTTTTACAAACTTCACTAAACCCTCTTAAATTAATAATAAAAGATTAGTAAAGCTTAAACAAGGGTTTTCCGATTTGAACATGACAAAAAATTGTATTCAAAAGGAAAATAACTCAGAGTCGCCACCTAACATTGGTTTCGATGTACCAGATCACCGTTTTTTAAAAATAATCTTTCCTTTTAAAACATTTTAGACTCTAAAACCAAGTCTGCACCAGAAATTCGGATAAGGGAGTTCATTTGACTCTGGATGAAGGTGTTAGGCACTCCCCAAGTCCCGTAAAATTCACGGTTGCGTACTCAATCTAGTTGGCTTTTAAAATATTCAATTTAAGGTAAAAACACACAAAAAGGAAAGTAAACACAAAGAGGCTCGAGGTCGTCATCACCTAATAAAAGAAAATAGAAAACAAGAATAAAACACTACAAGTTCTACTTTTGACCTCCCATTACAAAGTTCTACGGGCATTCCCCGGAATAAAATATATACAAATCCTTCGGGGCATTCCCCGGACAAATTTAACTAAGGGAACGACCTCTCGCCTCAAAAATAACAAAAATCCTAAGGCTTGCCTACCCGAGCGTGATCGGCCTAAGCATGCTCCCTCCGATAAAATTAATAAAGCAGAACTAAATACAAAGTTCATTAAGTCCAACGTTCAATTTAGAAGCAAGACCCAAATATAATTTAAAGAGATTAACCCCTCACGGCCGATGTCATCATGCTTTGTCACATTCAACTTATTACCAGTCCAAAACAAGAACTATCAAACAAACAAAATCAATTCAACCTCCTCTTAATCGTCCAACAACCCATTTCTTTAAGTCTTTTGTCTAAACTCATTCACTTGCTAAATCAATTTATCTTTCTTTTTCACGGGTCAACATAGATTTGTAAAACAAGGGTTCAACAATGTACAATTATGTATTCAATCAAAAATTAATCAACTCAAATAGATCTCTAAATAAAAGCGCAAGTCATTCACATAATAACGATTAAAAAATGTTAGGCAAATAGACATATAGATCAATCACATAAGACAGTTTCAGTTAAATAAAAAAATAAGAGAAGAGAGTGGACCTCAAGTGGAAGCCAAAATGCTCTTTGAAATTTGATTAATAATGAACTGATTTCCTTTTATTATAGCAAAATTAAAATCTGAACTTCAAATTGGACTGAGAAATAGACATCCCGAACCGAAGACCCTGTTGATGAAACGTCGACGATCATCACCTTTGAAACTCTAATTTATTTATTTTTAGATTATTTTTTTGCAGGAGAAAATAAATTAAAATGGAGGCCTATAAAGAAAACATAGGATATTTTGTGGTTTCCGCGGAGTTTGATGGAGCTGTGATGTGGTGGCAGTAAATCCGGCACCGGCAGAGCAATAGCACGGTGGTGGTGTTATGGCTAGTCTTGGATGAAGGAGAAACAATTAAAATGCCGGAAAAACTGAATTTACATGGTGTTGTTTGATGGAAGGAATTGATGGCTTCACATGGCTATTTTGGTTTGAGAACGGAAAAAGGTGGCTAACTCTAGTGAGGATGAGAGGCTGCGGCATTTAGGATTTTTTTCTCGTCTACCTTCTCTGTCTGATCCTCTCACTCTAGTTTTTTTTGTTCCACCCGCGAAGTTTCTGGACTAAAAGGGATTAAAGGCCTGAAGGGTTCTTGGAAAGAAGCCCAAAAATGTGTGGTCCCCCCTCTATTTTAAAATGTCAAATATACTTTAGTACCCCCTTTCTTTTTTATCTTTCCTCCCAAAAACAAAATATTAGTAGTATTCATGAGTTCGTGAGACTTTGAGTGAATAAAAATAAATATAAAAATCAAAAAGAAGGAAAGAAACGTGCATGTATGTGAAGTGACCGTGCGTATGAGATAAAGTTTGTTATAAAATGAATGATAAAGAATATTTGGGCATGTGACAATCTTTGATCGGCTCTTCTTTTTCCTTTTTTCTGTTTTTTCTGGAAAATATAAAATAAAAATATTAATTAACTATTTCTAGTCTAACTCTATATATGTAAAACCAAATAACTAAACTGAAATAAAAAGACACTAACGAAAGATTGTTAACTTATTTATTGAAAACCCAAGTTAAAGTAGAGACATATTGTTTTGTAAATTTATTTTGTGACGAAAACAAGACTAATATCTAAATACGTAAATATTTTTGTGATTTTTAAATTTTAAGATAAAATAAAACAAAAAGAGTTAAAACTAGTTAAAATAGCGACATTAGACTTAAACTAAATATTTAAAAGCTAAAATGTGTAAAATCTCGGGGAGGATCAAAAATTACATGTCTACAAGCAGTACTGCAATTCTTTGAAATAGGGAAACTGCTAAGGGAGATCAACTGTATCACTATCACGCTCATACCTAAGGTGGAAAATCCAAATTATGTAAAAGAATTCAGATCTATTGCTTGATGCTCTACAATGTACAAAATTATAGCTAAGATACTTACTGCTAGGCTGAAAATGGTTGTTGATTGCCTGGTGGGGCCTTCCCGGTCTGCATTTATAGAAGGGAGAAACATTTTGGACAATGTAATACTAGCTCATGAACTTATCAAAGGATATACACAGAAAGCGGTATCACCAAGATGCATGATTAAGGTGGCCATTAGAAAGGCCTATGATTCTGTTGAATGGAGCTTCTTGAGTTATCTTATGATGGAACTTGAGATTCCATATAAAATGGTAATCTCATTATGGAATGTGTAAGCACGGTTACTTATGCTCTACTGATTAATGGAGGCTTAACACCTAGGTTTCAAGCAAGAAAAGGGTTGAGTCAAGGAGATCCCATGTCACCTTACCTCTTTGTATTGGTGATGGAATATTTGAACAGATCGTTGAAATAGCTTAGATCAAATCCAGACATCAACTATCATCCTAAATGGGAAAAGTTGGGAGTGGTACATATTTTCTTTGCTGGCGACTTGTTGATGTGTTGTCGAGCAGACAAGGTGTCTATTAATCTCATGATGAAACAATTTGAACAATTTTCTGTTGTCTCAGGATTGCAAGCAAACATGGAGAAAAGCTCATTGTATGTAGCAGGTGTATCGACTCAATACAAGGATGAAATACTGAAGGAATTGCATTTCACCACTGGAGCCCTACCATTCAAATATTTAAGAGTTCTGTTGTCCTCAAAGAAGCTCACTGTCAGTTAGTGTATGCTATTGGTGGACAACATTATAGAGAGAGTGAGATGGTGAACGGCTAGATTCTTATCCTATGCAAGATGAGTTCAACTAATTAGAAGTGTGTTGTTTGAAATGCAAACTTATTGGACACAAGTATTTCTTCTCCCAAAGAAGGTGCACGATATGGTTACAGGAATATGCAGGAACTTTCTTTGGCATGGAGGTATTGAAGGTAAGAAAGCTCCTATTGCATGGGACACCATATGTAGGCCAAAAATAGCAGGAGGGCTGAACATCATCAATTTTATTCTATGGAATATAGCAGCAATAGGCAAATTACTATGGGCGTACAAAAGAAAGATAAACTCTGGGTCAGGTGGATCCACAATTATTATATAAAGACAAAGGACTTAGAGAACATGGATACACTTAAACAGGCTAGCTGGTTGGTGAGGAAGATTTTCGAGGCTAGGCTAGCTGGTTGGTGAGGAAGATTTCCGAGGCTAGAAAATGGTTAGTTTCAGGAATCAATAAATTGAATACATATGTTGCTCAAGGGAAATACACTATCAACAAATCATATACCTCAATCCAACCACAGTTTTCAAAGGTTTCATGGAAGGCATTATACATGACACAAGGCATTCTGCCTCGACATCAGTTCACCTTGTGGATGGCAACTCACCAGAGATTAGCAACAGTGGACAGATAAACCAAATGGGGGATACTAGTACCCAATGCTTGTGTCCTTTGTACAACTTATAAAGAAGAGACACATGATCACTTGTTCTTCGAGTGCACATACTGTAAGTTTATATGGCAGAACATGTTAAGCTTGTTTGATATTAACCGACAAATAGGTTGGTGGCAGGAAGAGGTCGATTGGCTGGCTACAAAAACAAGGAGCACGAACATACAATGGAAAATATTATTGGGGAGTGCATTCGCAGCAGCAGTATACCACATATGGATGGAAAAGAACCTCAGAATATTTCAAAATACAAGGAAAGAGAATAGGAATAGAGTTAGAGAAATTGTCTTACAAATTGCACATTACGGGAGAAAAACACTGTAAATGGAGGGCAATACTAGATAGGATAAATAGATATCCATATTAGTATATGGTCTGAGTTCCAGTTGTGGAACTTAAGTGTTACGAAGGATAGGGTATTTTTGTGAGACCCGACTCTGGAGTCCAATGAGTGGGTGGTTGTACATATTTACACTTAGTTAAATAAAAAATTCCAGTTTAATCAAAAAAGAAAAGTAGATTCTAAATTTATACTAAATGGCTATAATTTGATACACTTAGATCATCAACGTAAACAATAAGCAATATGGGACACCTAATATTGTTTGCTTTGGATAACTATTATATTGATTAAAATCTTTAATATATATTTTTACTTTATATTTTATATTCCAACTAAATAAAAAAAATAATTAATTTTTATAAGAAATATTTAAATTCATTTCTCTCTTTTAAATATTATACTACTCGTAAATTGAATATGTATTGTCTTTTTTCGTTATTTGACAGTCAAAAGTACTTTTTGAAAAGAGTGTTCAAACACAATTTGCTTATTAAAGTACTTCTCAAACGAACTGGCCAAACAACACAAACTGTAATTTTTCAAAAAATACTTTTGAGCAAAAACACTCCCCAAAATAAGTAGTTTTGGCAACTTGGCCAAACGGGCTCTACATGTCTTTAATTTCTTTTGCATTAGCAAATAATGGCTAGGACAACCTGCTAATCCAAGATGGTCTGCTTTATCATATGTCATTTTCAGCTGCCCCCATATATTTAACACAGATATACATCTCTCTCAGTCGTTTTGCCACAATAATTCAAATATCACAGCACAGCAGATAATTTTACTTTCATTACTCCCATCACTATTCTCACAAATCAAGTTCCATACATATACTCAAGACTCATGTAGCTAATGGCTGTATATCATATAATCAAGATTCATATCAGTTAAAACAATATAGTTTCTCAATACTATATTGGTATATCTTATTCAACTTTTCACTTTAGACGTGTATTCCCTGCTACCCCATTTACATTCATGGCGTTGATTAGAGGATAAAACAAAACTAGCATGCTTCAGATTTTGTCTCTTGCAACCCGCAAACCATGTTAGCTGGTACTGCAACATCCATCATTTTTGGATATGACAAATTCAAATCTGTTATAAAAGATGCTATCATCAGCAAGTAAATATCAAAGTGAAAGGGAAATAAGGAGAAAAAAGGCGTAACAAATGAAAAGGGAGAGGTAGAATGGCTTACTCACTTTGCATAATGTCTTTGAATGTTTCCTGTAAAAAAAGGTTTCACAAAAATATGAGTACTTAACTAGTTTCAAAAGGAAAAGACAAAGCAGCAACAAATTCTTTCAGCTTATATGTGAAACTTTGTGGAACAGAGTTTTGCAATTACACAAATGAAGTAAACTCGATGCCTCTAAGATAATTCCAAATTTGAACACCAAATAAGAGAGAAAAACAACACTATCATCGAGTGTATTTTCTGAGATTACTATTAGCCACACACATGAAACTTCTCCTATTCAAAGTTTTCAACTACAGATGGATGTAGATTCAGCAACTATTTCCACTTCTCAACTAGAAAAAGCTAAACTTAGCCCAATCTTGAAACTAGGGTAAAAAACTTCTTACTTGGAAGTACTTTATCTTCTTCTTTTCTTTTCTTTTTTTGATAAAGGATAGGAAGTACCTTATCTTTTGATAGACGTGGATTGTATTGCATCTCCTCTCCCACTGTGCTGACCTGAAAATGAAACATACACTTGTAAACAAGCACCAGAAATATGCAAATCAAAAATAGTGAAAAGTAATAGATGTATCCTTACAGTGAAGCCTTTGTAGTCATGAGCAGGATATACCAACGTGTCTTTGGGCAATGTGAAAATCTGCTCTCAGAAACCGATGATGAATCAGAAAGAAAAGGTACAAAATAAAAAGAAGAGAACATTAAGCAACATAATACTTTTTTTTTCAAGTTACAAAAACATAATAGTTTCATGTCCTTGCCTGTGAATGAACTGAATCATACAATTTGTCTGAACTTCCACCCTGTCATAAAGTAAGAAGAAAGTGCCAATATTAAAAGCCAGAAAACTTCATTTTCCAATGTCACCTCTAACCCAAGCAAATAGACTTCTAGGTTTGCAACACAATAATATTCCTAAAACATAAACAAGTTGAGAGGCAAAGTAAGGTAAAACTAGATGCATTAAGACTTAATACTGTTAACAACAACAGTAACAACCACTACATTGATCTCTGTAGAAGACTTAAAACTGTTTGGTCAATTAGATTGTACTTTGGCAATATACAATAAGTAAAAAACACAAATCCTCAATCCCAAGCAAGTTAAATTCAGCTATATGATCCTCCATTTAGGATCATCTTAGTCCCATATTACTTTGGCAATATACATGCAAAATTATTTAGAAAAGAAAAGAGAATGTGGACCTAGTCAATTATAGAGCGAGCGCATTTGCATCTGAAATAATTTGCTCCAATTCAGTATCATGAACTGAAGACATACAAGATAAGAATGATAATATCTTGGATTGTACCTTTCTCTGTCCCAAAAGCTCATGTAAGGATATTATCAAGACCAAATATGACGTTATCAATTAGACATTTGACATTTTCCTATAATTTTCTTCTCCTTTCTTTTCTGGTCAATCCCTGTTGCTAAAGAATATTCTTGATCTATCTAACTGCATTGTTAAATCTTAGCATTTATCAGATAAATAAAATAAGCAGTACACACTATCAAGCTTTCCCTTTACTCAAAGGTCCAGTAAAAGTCAGCAAAAAGCATGGCATACTGCATAAAGACGGTGTACCTGAAAGTCTGTCCTTCCACATCCACGTATCAAAAGGGCATCACCAGTAAAGGCCATCCTTGGATGAGGTTGATTGGATCCATTTCCCGTAATATAGGTTACACAGCCTAGTGTATGACCAGGAGTTGCACGAACCTGCAATGACAGCACTATTGCATTAGAATACATCTCAAACGCTACAGGTAACTTCCAGCTTCAATGCGTGCACCACAACCTAGTTTAGTTGATTGCTTGGCGTTTATTCCCTTTGTACACTTTTACTTGGCCGAAGATGAATAGCACAGAGATGGGGAAAAGGAGACAGTGATAGTTGATACTTAAAGAGGGAGATCCAACAGTTACACGCTGAGATGAGCTAGAAAAGAATGCGGTTGAAGAAAATCCTGTGGAAGGGTTGGGGGGGGGGGGGGTATTAATTTGAGATGACATTTCACTAAGCGAAGCATATCAGTGCTTAAAGACCAAACAGGAAACTAATAAGATTATGAACATTTCTCGCAAACAGATTTGTACCAAGAGTTAAAACTGAGCATCCTAATTATTCTACTATGAAATGCAAATGAATGTTAAAGCAATTGTATCTGCCAAGATGCTCGAATTCCATGTTGCACTCACGATGTTAAACATAGACATCCCCAACATCTTCATCAATGAATTGAAATAATTACCCACCAAAATTCCAATTTCCCTTCTCAGAAAGATTTCCAAACACAGCAGTCATACAGTTAGTACATATATCATTGGAGTGAAGGGGAACCACAATTCAGACACTTAATTTTCACAGAATCAACATTTAAAGCACTAATGCTTTTCAAATAAAACTTGCTAACAAACCAAGTGCCTATGAAGTAACTACATAAAAAAAAAAAAAAAAAAAAGTTCAAGTTCATTCTATATTCAAAATTTGATGGTGACTAGGCCCACAATAAGGAGGAATATTAAAACAATTCATCTTATTTCAAAACAAAATCACTCATTCTCCAAGATTACAGATGACTAAAGCATAATCAGCAAAGGTTAGCGATAGTCGTGAATTTGTGAGTTGTTCAAAAACCTTCTAGGCGCAGCCCCAAAGATAGCACGAGTGTTCAGACATTTGGAACATGGTGATTTTCCTAGCGATGAGCTAACTTTTCCTTGCAAAAGGAAATGTATTAGAACCATACCATTATAACTTTTCTACCTCTAAACCATTTGGAAAAATCAAAAGTTAAATGACTTTTGATGTCTGCATACCTCCAGAAAAATATCACCGAAGTGGATTTTGTCACCAGGTTCAACAAAAAGATCAGCTTTTGCATTGCTTGCTTTGGAAATGATTGACTGCACACCGGGGAGCTTCGTCTGCGAGATTGAAAATCATAATGAAGCTTCATGACTCAGCAGGGGAATGAAAAAACAGTACCAAGCAAATATTCATTTACAAATAAACTAATCAATTACCAAATTCAAGAAGATTAATGCCAACCTTGATGAAGCCAGAGCCAGTGGCATGATCGGCATGCACATGTGTGTTTATAGCATATATAAGCGTCAAACCCAGTTCTTTAATAAGTGCAAGATCACGATCCGCTGTTTTGTCAACTGGGTCAATCAGCTGCAATTGGATTAATTTCGTCAGTCAATATTTTAATCACAATGTGTAACATAAATCAATTAGCACATAGTGAGAGGCATTTACGATTAATTGAACTAATTCAATCTTAGTTCCTTCAATTTACTATGCAATGTTAATCTAAAAGTTCAACTTATAGATTATAATCATAGACTAACAAATCGATGCAGCTAATGAAGTTTGTGCTATAGTTTAACTGTTCCCCCAAGCAAAAAATTGAAAAAGCCTATTAAATAAGCTGCACTACCTTTCACTATCTTCATAAATAAGCTACTACAAGCTTTTCGTCAGATATTGGGGTTTATTCCAGATGTTGACCAGAAATGCAGCTTCAAATATTAGTTTTACTAAGCTAAACTCATAAAGACATGAACTATAAGTAACACAACAACGACAACAAAGTGTAATCCCACAAGTGGGTTCTGGGAAGGGTAGGATGCACGCAGTCTTACACCAAGGCGTGCCATAAAATTCGTTACAACTTACAAGATAGCCATAGAATCATAAGAGAAAAGAAATTTAAATGAGCAATAAAGAGGGATAAATAAGATTTACCAGAGCGGGTTTTTGGGGGTGCAAGGCATCAGCAAGAAGGTAAGTATAGGTAGATGATTCTTTCTCAAAAAGTTGACGAAACACCAGTTTAGGACAGGACGACGTCGTTGAATATGAACCCATTTGAGCGCGAATGAGAGAAGAAGCCCAATGCTGTTTGGGTTTGAAGGGGCGAATTAAAGGAGTATCAAAAGGTGATGCGAACAAGCGACAACATCGGAATCTCAGAATCATCTTTTATTTTTGCCGATAATATCAAACGAAAGATCCGTAACAAAGAAGCTTGAGTTTTTTTCCCACTTCTTTAAGGTTGTTGGGTGGGTGATTGATTTGCACGCATCTCAATGATTATTGGCTTTGGGGTTTCCGTCTTTTACAAGAACAGTGTCATTGAAGTATCAGTAGCAACTTCCCATGGGCGCTTGTTTTCACTGTGTCAACTGTCCAACTGCATATTCTCGGCTTTCCATTGGCCTTGAGCAACTGCAAGCTTAGGGCCTAATTTATGCTCTAAACGCTAGGGAAAAAAAATCAGAAATAGCCGCTGCTAATTGAAAATTAGTTACAATTTTAGAAGTAATTGAAATTTAGTCATTTTTTAATATAAAAATAAAAACAAAAACCAGCATAATATGTCGGAGTTACAATTTTTATATATGCCATTTCAACATAACATGTTTGAATTTCATAATGTGTTTGAGTTCCAACAAAATATACTGGAAGGTTATACGTAGGAGCCCTATAATCCAACATATTATGTTGGAACTTTTCGTATTTCAACTAGGGTTTTTTTGTCCAGATTTTATCTCCGCATAAATTAGTCACCAGTTTTTATTGACTTTGCAAATGCCGGCTATTTTTCAATTACTAGTCCGAAAACTGGCTAGCCTATGTCGTTGTTGTATGGGTCAAAATCTGACCAAGGGAATCTTGCCGAAGAGAGGATAACTAAGAGCCGATTAGGCCGAGGTCGTGTTCAAGAAGGAACGTATTGGCGAAACTGAGTAGCTAGGGCCAAGGTCGAGTACTCAGATCAGCCCAAACGGCTAGTTTAGTAATAAGATATTTTAGAGGAATATTCTACAGAATATTTTCTCTACTTGTACTTTTAGTTAGGTAAGGAATATGTCTCATGTAAGGGGGAATAGAGAGAGAAGAAAGGTTGACTCTCAACAAAATTACAAACATTGTCTTTACAAAAAGATTCGATTTGTTGTTGATCCCACACTTTCTCGCATCAGATTCGAGAAAGTTTTCTATATTCCCACGTTTGTTTGTCTTACATCATTGTCAGAGGGAGAATCATCCACCTATTGAATATTTGGGTAAATCATTCTCTCTATTTATATTTATTATCATTTAATATATTTATTGCTTGTCATTACTCCCCCATACATTCATAACGATACCATTAAACACCCCTTTATATTAAATCGGTTTAAGTGCAATTATACGTTATTCATATCAACCGATTTCAGATCTAGGATTTAATATGTTGAACTTTACCCATTATCTTCTTATTTAATTAGTTTAACAAAAGGCTTAACACTTTTTGGTCAAACAATTTGGCGCCGTATGTGGGAATTTTCTAGTTAAATTCTTCTAGATCTAAAAAAAATTGTAAAAACCCTGTATTTCCTTGTTTGCACAAATCTGACATGGCATGCAACGGAGAGGAAAAGAGGAAGGCGATAGCGCCGACCTCACCGCCAACCTCCTCCAAACCATTAACAAAGTAGACGAAACGGAGGGCGAAGATATAACATCAAACACATCTCCCAGGCGAAACAACTCGCCTCCACCTTTTGGTTGCATCACGACCTCGCACGGTAAGGGTGCCTCTGCATCCACAACAGAAGAGGCACCAACAAAAGTGAAAAAGAGGCATGGTTGACAAACGCGCTAACCAGCTTCCTCGACAAGCCCGCTCGGAGGTCAAGTACAGAAGAGACAAGGGTCGGTGTCGCATCAGCAGCTGGAGAACAGGACCCCCTCCCCCCCTCCCGCAGTAGGTATTGCTCACAATATTAGTGATGCAGGTAATGACACCCTCACAGCCATTTTGAGGAAAATGGAGGAGATGGAGAACGAGCACAAAATGCTTTGTAGCCAAATGAAAGAGCACCAAGAGAGGGTAGACAAAATACCGGGTGCCCCAAAACTTCTACCAAAAAGGGACATCGATCGGTTTGTTGAGCAATCATATAGCGACGAGGCTACACCGCACGCCATACCAAAGACCTTCAAAATGTTGTCGTACTTAAAAATATACGACGGCACGACGGTCCCGGAGGATCATCTGACCCACTATGTAACTGCAGTAAAAAGCAATGACCTCGCCAAAGAACAAGTATTATCCATATTGCTGAAGAATTTTGGAGAAACCCTAACCGGGGGAGCACTGACTTGGTACTCAAAGTTACCTGCGCATTTCATAGAAACATTCAAGGAAATGGCAGAAAAGTTTGTCACCGCCCATGCTGGGGCCAAGAAAGCAGAGGCGAGGGTGAACGACATATTTGCCATTAAGTAATCGCCTGGAGAAGGACTCAGGGACTTCCTTGTCTGGTTCAACCGTGTAAGAATGGCCCTCCCAAATATATCTAGGGGGATGGCGGTAGTCGCTTTCCAAAATGGGCTAAGCAGAAGCGGGTCGAGGGCGATCAAAAAGTTGTTAAGTCGACTCATGAAATACCCTTCAACCACTTGGGACGAGATACACAACGCCTACTATGCCGAGGTAAGAGCCGATGAGGACGATCTCAACGAACCTACCCAATGTTTGACTTCAGTCCAAATGGAGTCTAAGAAGGACCGGAGAAACGACAGCAGGAGAGATCTAGTAGGATCCCGACCTAATCGAGAGAGACATCAGCCTTACATCATAGGCACCCTCATGCCACCTCCACGCCACGATGAAGGTCCAACCAGGTCGTGAACGGGAATCCACCGAAATGAGAGAGGTATGCCCCCTTTATTAGCTGCTCATAATTTTTGTGTTTCCCCCTCAGAAATAGTCTACGCGCTGGAGAAGCTCGGCCCAAAAGTGAAATGGTCACAGAAGATGAGATCCGACCCGAGCACTAGAAAGTCAAATGCCTTATGCGAATTTCACCAAGAGTGGGGTCATAAAACCAAGGACTGTATCGCCCTAAGACAGGAGGTTGTGAACATGCTTCACCAAGGGCACTTGAAAGACCTAATGAGCGATCATGGGAGAGCCAACGTCGCCCGCGGGCGAGAACAACACCAAGGACCACTCAAACCACCTTCTCCAGTTCAGACCATTTAAATGATTATCGGAGGAGACGACGACGCATCTATCAACAGCGTGAAGTTCACCACCACCCACAAATTCAAACGGTCCATCACCACCCACAAATTCAAACGGTCCATCACCTACGAACGGTATGACAAACTCGAAGAAAGTATCATTTTCGATAAGTCAGATACCCATGGTTTGGTCCTTCCTCACTATGACGCTCTTGTCATTACTTTACGCATCTTTGATATCGATGTAAAACGTATTATGGTCGATGACGGGAGCGGCGCGTGCATCATCCACCCTCGTGTTCTCACCCAAATGAAGCTCGAGGACAAGATAATGTTGTGTTGCATCATGCTAACAAGTTTTAACAATGCAGTTGAGCGGACATCTGGAGAAATCACGCTGCCCGTCCTGGCCGGCGGCATCACTTGGAGATCAGGTTCCACATCATGGACCAGGATACAACATACAATGCCATCATAGGCCGACCTTGGATACACGCCATGAAAGTCGTCCCCTCCAGCTTATATCAAGTCATCAAATTTCCCACCCCCTAGGAAGTATTCAGCATCCGAGGAGAGAAACGCACGGCCCGAGAATGCTACTGCATCCCCCAATATTGCACATACACCCAACAACTAAAAGGAAAGGCCGAGGAGGCATAGAAATTAACAAAGTCGGGGTCAGATGGCGATGAGGGGAAAGCGTCATCAGAGAACCCGAAATCGTAGAAGCCACAGGGTCAACCGTAGAGGACCTCGACCCCGTCCAACTAGACGATAACGACCACAGCAAGAAAGCTTTCATTGGCCATAAGCTCCAAAATCCAGGTAAATTTTGCCAGTTCTTAAAAAAGTAACATAGACCTATTTGTTTTTTCCCATGCAAGGTATCCCGAAGGAGATAGCAATTCACAAGTTGAACTAGGGGTGTGCATTCGATTTATCGATTCGATTTTGACCCTTATCAATAATTAATTATCGATTATCGATTTGTACATATGCTTATAGTTTCAATAAGGTTTCGATTTTTTCGATTTCGATTTATTAATTTTTAGGGCTTATCGATTCGGTTATCGATTACACCAATAAGAAAATTTGTGGGATTCCACGGAAAGTATATCACTATAAACACGCATAACTAATATAAACAAAAAGAAGCTAAAATAAGACGAACATCGTTTATAACATAAAAATTGTGTCAACAAGCACATGCAACGAAACTAAAATAAGGGATCAAATGTATGCCACCAATACTCCAACGGTATAAAAAAAATAAAAATACATCATCACGGCCAATTCTATTTTCCATTAATTTGAACTTCATTCCCTTAAGCTTTAAATATGATCATTCCATAAAATGTGATAGATGAAACAATAGGGTTAGGGACTTAGGATAAAGGAAAGGGTATTATAGAATAAGGGTAAAAAAAATTTAGTATATCTTATCGGTTTATCGATAAACCAATAACCGAAGAGGACAAAATCGAAATCGAAATCGATAACTCGATAAGGAAAATTTCTAAATCGAAATCGATAAACCAATATCGATAAACCGATAAAAAATAATCAATTCGATTTATCGATAAACAGATTCGAATGCACACCCTTAAGTTGAACGTCGACTCATTTTACCCCCTAGTGAGGCAAATTAGACGAAAATTCAACTCCGCAATAAATGACACGGTCCGCAAAGAGGTTGAAAAATTGTTAGAAAACGGTTCTATTAGAGAATCGAAGTACCCCCAGTGGGTCGCCAACGTGGTCATGGTGAAAAAGAAGAATGGAAAGTGGCGGATGTGCGTAGACTTCACAGATCTGAACAAAACCTGCCGAAAAGACTCATTCTCGCTGCCCCATATTGACCAACTCATCGACATTATAGCCGGGCACGAACTGCTAAGCTTCTTGGACGTCTACTCGGGCTACAACCAAATCCTCATGGAGGAGGAGGACCGGGAAAACCACTTTCATCACCCACCAGTGGACATTGCTACAGGGTTATACCGTTCGGGTTAAAAAATGCAGGGGCAACGTATCAGAGGCTAGTTACCAAAATGTTCAAAGATCAACTCGGCAAGACCATGAAAGTATATATAGATGACATGTTGGTCAAGTCAAAAGGGAAGGAAGACCACATCGACCACTTAAGGGAAGCCTTCAACATACTCAGAAGGTACAACATGAAATTGAACCCCGAGAAATGCGCATTCGGTGTAACCTCTGGAAAGTTCCTTGGCTTCTTGGCATCACAACGAGGCATCAAGGTCAACCCCGACCAAATCAAAGCCATAGAGGGAATCCCAGAAAACTTAACCAGTAAGAAATAAGTGCAGAAGCTGACCGAACGGCCTGTCGATATTCATCTCACGGTCCTCCGACAGGTACCACAAATTTTTTGACATACTCAAAAAATATAATGGACTCCAATGGAATTTCGAGTGCATCGACGCCTTAAAAGAACTAAAGGCCTACCTATTTTTGCCCTCGTTGCTTGCTAAGGCAGAACCCGGAGAGCGTTTCCTTGTCTACCTGGCCGTGTCCGATGTCGCAGTAAGTGTAGTCCTAGTACGAGAAAATAAAGGTATGTAGTCTCCAATCTACTACATTAGCAAAACTTTGGTCGACGCTAAAACAAGGTATCCTCACCTCGAGAAGTTAGCTCTGGCCTTGGTCGTAGTTTCACGAAAGCTTAGACCTTATTTCTAGTGCCACCTCATCTCAATGGTCACGACTTTTCCTCTAAGGAGTATCCTGCACAAACCCGAACTATCGGGCAGATTGGCCAAGTGGGCCATAGAGCTGAGCAAGCACAATATAAACTATCAATCGCGAATAGCGATAAAGTCGCAAGTACTTGCCGACTTCGTCGCAGACTTTAGTGCGAAGATAATGCCCGAAGTCGAAAAGGAAATCACTAGCACTTCCACCAAAATGCACGACCAATGGGTTTTGTACACCGATGGTGCTTCTAACGCATTAGGATCTGGACTGGGACTCGTGCTCGAGGTCCCAACAGGCAAAATAGTTTGCCAGTCCATACGGTGCCCTGATATGACTAACAATGAGGCTGAGTATGAGGTCGTGATTGCAGGGTTAAAATTGGCACTCAAGTATGGAGCACGACGAGTAGTCCTACGGTGCGACTCGTAACTCGTCGTCAACCAAGTTACAAAGACTTTCCAAATCAAGGAACAATGGCTACATAAATATCAGGCCAAAATTTGCAAACTGTTACCCGAGTTCACCGAATGCCAGCTCGATCAAATACCCGAGAGCAAAACATTAAAGCGGACGGCCTCGCCAAATTGGCAGGCGCCACACAAAGCATAACCGGAGAAGGGAACGTGGTCACCCTCCTTCATTCATCAATCGATCAAATTGAGGTACGAACTATAAACTTGACTTGCGATTGGCACAATTGTATTCTCTCATATTTTCAAGACAGGGTGCTCTCACCCGATAAAAAAGAAGTCAAGAAGCTTCGAATACAGGCGACCAAGTACAACTCATCAATAACGACTTGTACAAAAGAACGTATGGCGGCCCCTTAGCAAAGTTCTTGGGACCAAATCAAATGCGGCTCGTCCTCGAAGAAGTACACGAAGGTCACTGCGGAGCTCATACCGGAAATTGAGTTCTTGTCAGATGCCTCATACGAGCGGGCTACTATTAGCCCATGATGAAAAAGGAGGCCGACGACTTCATAAGAAAATGCGAGCAGTGCCAAAAATATGCCCCCATAATTTACCAAGCGGAAGAGCACCTCCACTCAGTCACCTCGCCATGCCTTTCATCAAATGGGGAATGGACATCGTCGGATCCCTCCTAGCAGAATGAGGTAACGTACGATTTCTTTTAGTTTTAATTGACTATTTTTCCATGTGGATAGAAGCAGGTGCATTCGCCCAAATACGCGAGCAATAAGTGATCACATTCATATGGAGGAACATCATATGCCGCTTCAGCCTCGACAATTCAAAGTAGGGGACTACATACTCAAAGCCAAAACACAGGCGAGCAAGGACCCACGAGAAGGAAAACTAGGATCTAATTAGGATGGCCCATATAAGATTACAGCAACAACAAGCAAAGGGCCATTCCAACTAGAAACAATGAAGGAGAAGTTATTGCCAAACAATTGGAACGTCGCTTACCTCAAGTACTTTAACTTCTAAGAAAAGATGTTCTCTAGGCCGTACTCTTTTTCCCTCACCTGAGTTTTTTCCCAACTGGGTTTTCTCAGGGAGTTTTTTAATGAGGTGACGAGGAGGACATCTCGAAGTTTATGGCTCGAGCAGGTTAGATTAAAAGTTGGCAAGTTCATTGTTCGACCTCTCAAATACCTCTCCAGGCCGAACAATAAAGGGACTAGATAGATTGAGACTGGAATACCAGCCCGAAAAGCATGTAAACTTTGATATATATATATATATATATATATATATATATATATATATATGAAAGTAAAACATACAAACACATGATGTTCGAATCAAGTTTCTACTCTATGCTGCATTCAACCTCGCTCGACTCGACTCACATTCGACCTCGTTCGATCACATTCGACCTCGTTCGATCACATTCGACCTCGTTCGATCACATTCGACCTCGTTCGAATTAATTAAGAATAAACATTCGACCTCGCTCAAAGCAACTCACATTCGACCACGTTCGAATTAACTCATATTCGACCTCGTTTAAATTAACTCACATTCGACCTTGTTCGAATCAATTGAGAGTCAACATTCGACCTCGCTCGAATCGACTCACATTCGACCTTGTTCGAATCAATTAAGAGTCAACACTCGACCTCGCTCGAATCAATTCACATTCGACCGTGCTCGAATTAACTCGCATTCGACCTCATTTGAATCAATTAAGAGTCAACATTCGACCTCGCTCGAATCGATTCACATTCGAGCTCGTTCGAATTAACTCACATTCGACCTTGATCAAATTAGTTAAACATTCGACCTCGTTCGAATTCATATTCAGTCACTTGAATTCAACTCATGATCAACTTGACTTAAGTTCGATTTACAACTTTGTTTGAATTAAGTACGACATGGGACTTCACCCAAATTCAACCAAAGATATACTCGACCATGTTTGAAATAGCATTTACCAACACATCTCTTCCAAAGAAAAATATTCGAAGAAAAGTAAAAGGGCCCAAGAGCATATAGCAAAAGGTTATGATCATTCCATTCCTAAAGATAAAATATCTTATAAAGGGGCAGAAAGATGCCCCCACAAATAAAGAAGAGAAGAAAACAAAAACTAAGTACAAAAGCATCACACCACATCGTCCCCACCTTCTCCACCACCACCTTCACCGCCCGGTCCAGCAGCGCCATCTCCATTATCGCCCCCGCCATCAGGATACTTATCATCGCCGGTCAAGCATCCTCTTCACCATCGCCGGTCCCCGGCGTAGCGGGGTCATAACCGTAGGTAATCCTAGCATCACGCGCCTTACCACAGGCATCTTCAAAATCGGCCTCAAGAACCTTCCCCGTTGTCATCAAATTCCTATATATGTCCAGCTGCGCCTCAGCGTGGATCCATATCTCATATAAATGCTGAGGAACGTCGAGGAAAGCTGAAGTATGAGAGGAGGACGATCGAGCCAACAACCGCGCCTTCTCAGCCTCAAGAGTAGCAACTTGATCACTAAGGTTCGAGACATCTCTCTCGAGCCCACCAATTTGCTCGTCAAGCCGTGCCTCCCTTAGCGTATCCGTTTTCGCATCATTTGCACTTTTAGACCTGAGGACGCGGATGGAGTCCTCTAATGATGCCACCTTTGCCAAAGCCGCTACTCTGGCCTCCTCGGTCCCATCCAACTTTGCCACTTTCTCGATCACCTCACCACTCGGATCGACAGCTCTGATCGAGCTTTGCTCAAGCTCGGCCCGCATGGACAACACTTGTGCTTGAAGGTCGACACACTCGTCCACGACCCCCTTGCTCACCTCGAGTTCGTCTTTCTTGGCCATAAGCGCCCCCTCGAGCTCACTACATGTGTTGATGGTCCGCACAAGTTCTTCGTCCTTCTGGTCCAACTCATCTCTAAGGGACTGGAGGTTACCGCCTGCTTTGAACCATGCACGCATCTCACGGTACTTGTCACGATACCAAAGGTGCTTCGAAACTATTTTCTAGAAAACAAGCTTCTGCTTCTCCTCTCGGCGGGCGCTCTTGAACTCTAAAATGAAAGTCTAAAAAATAAAGAGAAGAAAAAAGAAGAGCCGAAAAGAGCTAGTAAAAATAGAAAGAGGAGAAGGGCGTAAAGTGCAAAAATAATGAGGAAGGAAACTCACCCTCAGAGCCATCACGGATATGCCTAGTGACAAATCGGCATCCTTAAGCGCTTGAAGATTCTTGTTCTCAGCGGCAGAGCAAAGAGGCGCCAAATAAGGGACCACGCTCGCCGTGTCAGCCAACAAGTCGCAGTCCAAAGGGATGACAATCGAACGAGATTATCCATCCATTCTCACCTCAACTCGAGTAAACCCTTCGTCGAATATCCTCTCTTCTTCAGGGTCGACATCGGAGCCGGATTCGTAATCATCTATGATCACCCTTTTTGCCCTCTCCTCGGCTGAGGAGGGAACGTCGACCCATTTTGACATTGACGAATCACTCCTCGGAATGACCGCAGTTGCCTCTGGTCGCCCCCTTCTTCCACGGAAGCAATCTCCATATTTGATGGAGGCACGGTCTTTGCGTCCAAAGCCATGTCACCCCCGATTCGGCCGTGGTCAGCTCGGGATCACCCCCGCAGGCTCCTCAACCTCGATCGCTCCGCTGTCAACCTCTATCCTTCGTCTTTTCAGCGGAGCCTCTTCATCCTCGCCCAGCGATGATTCATCCACCAAATGAAACACTGAAGGAGCCGGAATCTCCACTAGTGTGGCAGCAGCCTGGCGGCTAGGCCCACGCGAAGTCGGGGTCTGAGAAGGAACAATAGTCTGAACGGGCTCGCTTGCAGCTGCGATGAGTATAGTCCTAGTCGAAGCACCTGACTGGCGAAAAGCGGGAGTAGGAGCCCTCGCCCTCCTCGAAGCCTTCCGACCTACCAACAAAGAAAGACTTGAGTAAAAAAACAAAAGGAGAGAAAAGATGGTACGAAGGTCAAAACGACTAAGATCGAAATGAAATGACTCGCCGACTGAAGGTTTGCGCCCAAACCTCTTATTGAACTGTGACCACTCACGGATCCCTACCGTGTGAGGCAAAATTTGGCTTACCCAATCACGAATGTCGGCGACTAGCGAAGGAGTATCCTTCTCAGCTACATAAAAAAAAGAATGTAGAGAACAATTAGACCACTAAAGAGAAACAACAAACAGCCAGTTGGGAGAAACATTTATGAGCAAAAATCCACTCCTCGAGAAACCCATTAGGGTTCGAAACCACGTGCTCCGTCCTCATGTAGAAGAAATTGACCCAAAAACGGCAATTTGTTTTATCATCCATGTTCACCACCAGTCCCTTGGTCCCATGATAGCGAAGGTGTATCATCGTACCCCTATGAAAACTTGGGGCGAAAAGGTGAAGTAGATGACGGAGAGAAATTCCACGGTTGGCTAACTCCGCATGCTTGATAAGCATAAGGAAAAGCTTATAGATGTACGGGGAGAGCTGAGACGAACACACGCCATAATAGCAGCAGAAGTTCTCCGCCAAGGAAGGAAGAGGAAGCGTGTAGCCGATGACAAACGGATACGCATAAAATGCGTCTGAGCAATGTATCTACACCACGTTGTTACCAACAGGGATAAGTTCGACATAGTCTGGAATTCACCATTTGGCCCTAAATGTAACAAGCGCCGCCGCATCCATCTCATAAATGACGAGTTCAGGATCATCTTCAGGTCGCTTCGAGAAGTCCGACCTGATCCTTCCCGAACGTGGAACTATCTCATCCACAGTGGGGAAACTCTCATATTCTACAATGGCCACTCTTTCTTCACGAGAAGGCATGTCCACAGTCAATGGGACAGGATCAGAAGCTCCTTCAAGGTTAAAAGATGCACTAGCCATTTTTCTGTCACTTATATAAGAAGAAAGTGCAAATGTGAAAGGGGTAACAATAACAGAAAACGCTAAGAGAAGTGAGAGACAAAGATGCAAGAATTCTGAAAAGAAGAAGGGGAAGCTTGAAGTTTCGAATGCTTAAGAAATGCAGCAGCTCAAATGAGGAATTCCCATCCCTATTTATAAGAATACAGGCACCCTAATCGAGAAAGCCAAACGCCGCCACATTGAATTCGAAATGGAAGAGGCACGGGAAACGGCGTAACATATTGGGAACATGCGCCATAATGACGCATGATGAAGTGATATCATTTCAAACTGAAGTAACGGTCAGATGTGGCTCTTAAAGCGCCACGTCGTCACCTGACCATAAAAAGTTACTCCTCGGCCAACATGCTCAGATTTCTCAAATTTCAACCGGCGAAGTCCGCCCATCGAGCTCGTCCAAAAATGACCCCGGCGGGCAGAGGGACTAACTGTATGGGTCAAAATCTGACCAAGGGAATCTTGCCGAAGAGAGGAGCCAATTAGGCCGAGGTCGTGTTCAAGAAGGAACATATTGGCGAAGCTGAGTAGCTAGGGCCGAGGTCAAGTACTCAAATCAGCCCAAACGACTAGTTTAGTAATAAGATATTTTAGAGAAATATTCTACATAATATTCTTCGCGCTTGTAGTTTCAGTTACGTAAGGGATATGTCTCATATAAAGGGGAATAGAGAGAGAAGAAAGGGGTATGTAATATTCTATATGATAAGTTCTCTCATGAAAAGTTGACTCTCAAGAAAATTACAAACATTATCTTTACAAAAAGATTCGATTTGTTGTTGATCCCACACTTTCTCGCATCAGATCCGAGAAAGTTTTCTATATTCCCACGTTTGTTTGTCTTACATCATTGTCACAGGGAGAATCATCCACCTCATTGAACATTTGGGTGAATTATTCTCTCTATTTACATTTTTTGCCATTTAATATATTTATTGCTTGTCATTACTCCCCCATACATTCATAACAATACCATTAAACACCCTTTTATATTAAATCAGTTTAAGTGCATTTATACATTGTTCATATCAACAGATTTCAGATCTATGATTTATTATGTTTAACTAAGATTTACTCATTATCTTCTTATTTAATTAGTTTAACAAAAGGCTTAACACTTTTTGGTCAAACATTTGTCAGTGTTAATGAAGTGTGAAATCCAATTAACTTGGGCTTCAAGCCTAATTGGGGCTCCCAAATTTACATGTAATTACTGAAAATTTTATAAAAGTATTACTCCAAGTCTCCAACTAATACCTAACAAAATTAATTAACTTGCTATACGATATAACATATGGAGAGTACAAATAAATAATTTATACATTTAAAGTAAATCCAGTATCCTAATATAGTAATACAGGCCAATGGTCTTTCTGGAACATCACTTTGCAAATCACGTGTTTATTGCAGTTTATAAACCTAATAGAATTATTTTCAGTGTGGTTCTTCTATAGGATAGGATTCTTCTCTGGAACTAAACAGTTCAATATATTCATTTCGTTCATTTTTACTAGTCTACAATGGACTTTGCACTCTCATGAAAAAATAATAAATAAAGTATATTTTTATCATAATATCTATAATAATGATAATATTTTAAAAAATATTAAAAAATAATTTGAGGAATGAGTAGTTAATGATAAGAATAAAATAAGATTTTTTTTCACTTTTCTCATAATTTGCTAAAAGACAATTAAAAGTAAATAGAGAGGGTATTGTTCTTAAAACAGTTCGATCTATTTAACGCGATAAGATTATTAAATTGCATATGTTTGTCACTTTGTTGTCTAATAAAATATAATCCATTTGTTTTCCTAAGCAAGTGGAGTTTCTGGTTCTTTGAACCAGCCTTTTAGTAACTAATCCGCTGCCCTCAACCGGGCCAAACAAAATCCAAAAGGCCGCTGTATACCGTAAACTGATATACGGGGTATTTGCATCTATACCCGTTTTTTGTGTCATGTTTTAACCTGTGTCCGCTATGCAAAAAAAAAATACAAGCGTACCCGCTTTTTCGCATAACCTCAGCATACGGGGCTGAAGTAGCAAAGACAATCACGCAAAACTTGAGCATTCTAGTAGCCGGGCCTGAAGTTCAGCTCTAGAGCTGAAGTTTTTGTTTTGTAACTGTCGAATTTCAGCTCTAGAGCTGGAGTTTTTGTTTGTAACTGGCGAATTTCAGCTCTAGAGCTAAAGTTTTTGTTTTGTAACTGTCAAACTTCAGCTCTAGAGCTGAAGTTTTTGTTTTGTAACTGTCAAATTTCAGCTCTAGAGCTGAATTTTTTGTTTGTAACTGGCTTTTTGTTTGTAAGTTTCAGCTCTAGAGCTGAAGTTTTTGTTTTGTAACTGTCAAACTTCAGCTCTAGAGCTGAAGTTTTTGTTTGTAACTAGCTTTTTATTTGTAAGCTTCAGCTCTAGAGCTGAAGTTTTTGTTTGTACTAATATTTTACTTGGCTCTCCTCTTCTGGAGTCGGAATTTTTTTAATCACTTGACTGTTTTTCCTGTACTTAGTAAAGACAGTTATAATCACTGGTGATTTCATATGGATAACTCTTTGTACTTTTTGTAGCCAAGATGAGAGTAGTTAATCCATCATTTATCCTTAATTACGGTGGTTCTTTGTTTAGGCGAAAAGTTGCTATAAATTACTTGGCCTACTTGTCATAGTTGTGGTTGTGTACGTATATCTTCCCTTCAAATATGTTTACTCCATTCTACTTATCACAGGTTGCCGTTTTTGAGCTCAATAGATGACTTGTTCCACTTCATGAAAAATCTTAACAAACAGTTAAGTTAAATTCATAATTATGCTTACGTAAAAGAATATTAATTGAGACAAAACGAAGAAGAAATAATCTGCATCAACAGCAGCAGAAGAAAGAAGAAGAAAACGAAGGAGGAGAAGGAGGAGGAGAAAGGGGGCTAAAGTTATTTAAAAAATGGGTACAAGTTAAAAGTTTTAAAAATAAATTGGTATAGGTTAAATGGGGGTGACCAAATAGAGAGCCCGTGCAATTCCTACAACTAATACCAGATTTTGGGCCATGACACTGGCGTACATTGGACTCAAGTACCTAGCAAACATTCCTTCTTCTTCTTTCTAATCACTTTTACTCAAATTTTTCATGTAATTTTCTATGCAAAATGGTTTGTTTTGTTTAAGCCGTCATTGCTCAATGCACGTGTAGGAGCTGGGTTTTTTTTTTTCCCATAACCCGTTTTAAAGGATAACCAAAAGAACAACAATGAACTCAAGTCCTTATTACCTTTTTGCAAAATCAGAACGAGTCAATTCAGTGGATCAAAATGTTCTTATTTTATAGCGCTATAACCAGGGTCTGGCACTGCAACTTATAAACTCAATGCTGATGGTTCAGCTAGACTGAATACAGGTTAGGGCGAAATTAGAGGGGTAATACACGACTCGACAGGTACCTGGCTCATGGGATTTGCGGGTCACCATATATCACATGGGAGAATTGAAACGGAATTACATGCCCTATATCACGGTTTGCAATTGGCCTACTCATGGATATAAACCACTGGAAGTGAATATGGACACACATGCAATCATTACTATATTACAGACATAGCATCCTTATATACTAATCTTATAAATGATTGATGGTCTTTGCTCGCACAACTGGATGATTGTATACTTGCAGCGAGCAAAATCAAGTAGCTGATATACTAGCAAAAACTGGACGCCATATGGATAGTTCGGCAGGTATCATCGTTTTTGGACCACCACCACATTTTGCTCGCAAAGCTTTGGAAAACGTCCAAGCAGACGAACTTTTTGTTAGAAAAGTGGCACCATCAACTCCTCCGCTCTCCAATTGTTTGCAAAGTTCTCCTGGACGGTCTTTTTGTTTTCCCCAAGATATGGGTTCCATAGTTTTTCCCCGGTCCCTCACTCTTGTCATTACCCAATACGAGGTCGCTCCCTAGGACTATATCTATATTTTCATATGCTCCTTGTACTATTCCACCTTAATAAAATATAAATAGTTATCCTTTGCAAAAAAACAAAAAATAATAATAATAAGGAAGATACTAAGGTTAACTGTATCTGCTAATTTCTCTCCCTGAAAAAAAGTTAGACGGACAAAATGGGTTTTTGGTACAGGCTCCAAATTATATGATTTTTGAACCACATAACCTTTCAACATGTAAAAAATACTCATTATATCATCTTATCAAATACATCGCATATACGTGTGGGTTAAAATGAATTGAACAATAGATCGTATAGCTCAACTCCTTAAACATATACACACACCTATAATCTATACATGTATAAACAATAGATGTACGAGTCATACTTTTATCTCTTTATTCTTTTCTTGTCATACTTTAATTAGCAGTTTAGCACTACTAAATTTCGAAAACGTAATACTCCATGTTACTCAACGTCCATAATGAGGCCAGAGCATTTAATATGTTTCGGTTTTGAACTAAATGCTTGAATACCTCTCTTTTCACGTCCAATTTTCGTCATCTTCGAAGATTAAATCCACTCCTCGACACAATTTTTCAACATTAATCCCTAAGTTTGCTTCTTTCCCTAATCTCTACTTCTTGTTTTTCGCATTACCATGAACAGACGGAAAATCCGATCCATTGCCAACATCCAGTAGTTTTAAGGTAATCTTACATAAATGTCTCCAATAAGTTTCAACATACCAATCTTTAGTCATTAATTATAGACTTACCATAACTAGTCAAGTACATATAAAAAAATAAAAAACCAAATAAACAAGGTTCTTTCTCTCCATGAATCACATGCAAAGATCTTCTTCCATATTTTAAAGCGTGATTAGCAATATTAGATGTAAGACGAAAAGGAAAGTTCATAGATGAAGTAGCAAATAAGATAATGAAATACAAAAATATATATATACAAGATTCCAAAAATCTACGAAAAAAATAATTTTTTTTAATAGGTATGGTTGAGATTCATTGAAAACATATAAATGAGTCAATATACAAAATTTGAGGAAGATTGGAGGTGATTTGGACTGATTTTGTATCAAAATTCGTAATTAAATCGAGCTAAAAAAAAGTCTTCTGCGACACATATATCACGCATGTATCTCACACACAAGTATACATGGATATACATTCGATACAAATATGATACATATGTGATCCACAAGTGATACGCAAATAAATTTTTTCATATTCATCTTCTACTTCGATTTTTTAATTCAAACCACCCAAAAACTCCACCAAATCATCCAAAAATTGAGATTCAAGGGGGGAATTCAAAAATAGTCATATTTACAAGTGGTCATTCAAAAATAGCCACAGTTCAAAGGTCATCAAAATTTAGCCATTTTTCATGTAAAGATAAATCTGAACAAAAATACTGTTCAAAATCCGAAAAATACTCCAGTATAATATTCTGGAGTTCCAGCAAAGTATACCGGTCCATCATAATATGCTGGAAGTTCATACACAGGTGCTCGAATCTCCAGTATATTATGCTGGAACTTTCGCGAAGTTCATACACAGATGCACCGAACTCCAGTATATTATGCTGGACCAGTCTCTGTTGCAGCAAAATAGTGGCTATTTTTTAATGACTTGGCAAACGCTGACTATTTTTGAATGACCAGTCCGAAAACTGGCTAATATTAATAATATTTTATGAATTTATCAATTTTTGTAATAAGCTACTTATAAATGGACATAGCTAAGTTCTAATTCTTTAATTTTTAAAGTATACATTTTCGGGTTTGGCCTTGATAAATAAACAACGGAATATTCATTATCATTTTGATGAGATTCCTTAACATGGTCTAATATAGTGAAGGAAGGTGGGAAATCATGTCAAAACAAAAATCTTAGCATAGTGGCTATTTAATTATTTAGTTTTAAAAAGTACGATAGGGAAAGCTCAGAAGAGACATGACCAGTGAATGGAGACTCTAATCTCCAATCGATCATTTAATTTAATTTACGTTACTAATAGATCAAGATTGTGAGACAAAGGATTAGGTGGGGTGTATTATCATTAGAAGTTTCCTGCAGAGAGATTGTCACACATTTCGGCGGATGAAGAATTAAAAATTCGTTAATATGTGATAAGACAGTGTTGTTAAATGTTAATGAATAATCAAGTAATGTATTAATCTCAATTAGCTCACATTGTTAATTCCTATGCCGACAATTGTTTGTCCCACCAGAAATGATACACAATCAATTTCTTTGGCCTCATACTCATTTCCACTCAATCAAGTTCTACTTTATTTTTCCCTTCGTCTCTTTTTCTGAATTGGGTTGGTCTTGAATAGTGAAGAAGCATGTAATAAATAAGAGAGCACTTTTGCGAAACTTAGAATTAGGGTGCAAAGACGAAACCGACAAACCGCATCAATCTGATAATCCGAGTCAAACCAAGAAAAAAAATTCGACTATGGTTTGGTTTGATTTGGTTTAGTGTTGGAAAAAAAACCCGACAATAATTGGTTTGGTTTGGTTTTAACTAAAGAAAGACAAACCGAAACCAAATCAACCCGACATTACATATATAGAAATTTTAGATATATTTAATATATAAATATACTTATTGTGATGCAATTTATAAATATTTCTTAAAAAAATTCATAATTTTATCTTTTAAGGTATTATTTCAAGGTTGGACTTAGAACTTTTGAATGTTCCAACAAATTTTTTAGCCATTAATATTAGTAAATTAAATAATGCTAACAAAAGCCCAAACCAAAATCAAATCAATACTAATGATAACAAAAGACATTCAATTCAATACTATGAACGGGAATGTATTGAATATTATTTTTTTGTTTTGCAATAATTTATATTAAAATGCATAAACTATTTTTATTTTTTCTTTAACGTTTAGTCATATAATTAATACTCCCTTATTAGTCTACTTATTTTAGTATGACTTAGTACTTTAGATTATGCTTATTTTTATTATGGTTTTTTAATAAGCAATATTCATATTACATAATTTTATTGTCTTTATTGTAAAATATTTTAGGATAATGCCATGACACATCTCATATTTCGTATTATTTTCTTGGAAAATATTTTATATAGTTGTATCTTACTAGGATTAAAGAAATATTTTGAGCGTAATTTATATGTTTTGTTCTACGAAGATTTTACCGTAAAAAAAACCCAAAAAAATCCGAATAACCCGAAAACCCGAGAAAATCCGAGAAAAATCGAGAGTTAAAAATCCGAGTTTTATTGGTTTAGTTTGGTCTTCAGATTTAACTTAGAACATAGCTAGAACAAGGTGATCACAAAAAGGAATTACTGAATAACTTAGAAAGATGGATATTACTGTTATGGATGGTCCAATACTGAATAAACGAGTATCTCTTGTAGATGGAATAAGGTTCTCTTTCAAAAGTAGTTTTGTCCTATCTGCTAGAGCTTGAAGAATTCCTAAAGGGCCAGCATATTCAGGTCCGATACGTTGTGTATTCCTGCAGATATTTCTCTTTCTAACCAAAAAATTACTAGTACACCTATTGTGATTCCTAATACAAGAGTTAAAATAGGGAAAAACATCCATATGATCCTATAGACTTCTTTTAAGGATTCCAATTTGGAAAAAGAATTGATAGTTTCTATCTATGTTATATCAATTATCATTTCAACGATCAACTTCTCCCATAATGATATCTATGCTACCTAGTATTGTCATAATATTAGCCAATTTCATTCTTTTAATTAATTGAGGAAGAACTTGCAAATTGATAAAATCTGGTGGGCGAATTTTCCATTTTCAAGGAAAAACGCTCTGATCTTCTATGAGAAAAATTCCTAATTCTCCTTTTGGAGATTCAACTCTCACATAAAGTTCTTATTTCGACAATTCAAAAGTTGGAGAAGGTTTTTTACTAATAAACTGATATTCAAAATCATTCCATTCAGGATCTTTTAATCTGTCAAAATGTCAGATTTCTAAATTTTCGTAAGGCCCTCCTGGAATTCCTTCCAAAGCTTGTTGAATAATCTTTATGGATTCTGTCATTTTACCGATTTGTACTAAATAACGAGCTAATGAATCCCCTTCTCGTTGCCATTGAACCTGCCAATCAAATTCGTCATAAGACTCATAATGATCAACTTTACGAAGATCCCATTCTATTCCGGAAGCTCGTAGCATTGGTCCCGATAAACCTCAATTTAATGTTTCGCCTCCCCCAATAATGCCTACGCTTTCAACTCGTTCTAAAAAAAATAGAATTCCGGGTAATAAGTTTTTGATACTCAGCAACCACCCCTGTTAAAAAATAATCGCAAAAATCCAAACATTTATCTATCCAGCCATAGGGTAGATCGGCAGTCACTCCCCCGATACGAAAATAATTATGCATTATTCGCATACCGGTGGTAAATTCGAAGAGGTCATATATCAATTCTCTTTCTCAAAAAATATAGAAGAAAGGGGTCTGCGCACCAATATCCGCCATAAAAGGGCCTAGCCATAACAAATGAGAAGCTATCCGACTCAACTCTAACATAATGACTCTGATATAGCTAGCCCTTTTAGGTACTTGAATATTGACTAATTGGTCGGGTTCATTTATGGTTTTTGCATCTGTGAATATAGTAGCTAAATAATCCCAACGTGTTACATAAGGCAAATATTGTATAATTGTTCGGTTTTCCGCAATTTTCTCCATCCCTCTATGTAAATAACCCAATATTGGTTCGCAGTAGACAATATCTTCACCATCTAGAGTAATGATGAGTCGAAGAACACCGTGCATTGATGGGTGCTGAGGCCCCATATTGACTATCATGAGGTCTTTTCTTGTAGTTGGTGCAGTCATAAGTTTTTTACCGATTCATTCTTCCATGAATTGCTGAAAGTGGAAAAAAGTTCATCAAAATTTAATCGAAACATATAATTGCAAATGAAATGACTCTTCAAACAAATCAAATTAACGAGTTTTTGTCTCTCGAATGTCCAACTGATTAATTAATTCTTTATAACGTACTCTATTTTTTTGACAAATAAGTTAGGAGTCGTTGACGTTTTCCTAAAATTTTCCTCAAACCTCTCTGAGATAAATAGTCTTTTTTGTGCAATTCTAAATGTGAAGTAAGTCTTCGTATCTTATTGGTGAAATTGAATACTTGAAATTCAATAGATCCTCTCTTTTCTTCTTGAGAAATAACTGAAATGACAGAATTTTTTACCATAAAAGAATTTTCCCTTTTTTTATTTTACAGATATGGATTTTATCGAATTTTATCGATCAGTAATAATAATGCCAGTAATTTGAACGTGGTATATAGACTTAATTTCTTTATGAACTCCTAATTTTATCAATTCCAATAAATTAATCAAATTCAAAATTTGATTCAGATAGGAATCTAAAAAGATGGTAGGTACTTTTTTTTTATTCACAAAAGCGACTAATTTAAACCTAAAATCCTAAAATGAAGAAGATTCTATTGATTCATTTCTAGATCTAATCGATACCTTATTGATTTAGTATCGTCTACCCGAATTAGATTCGAATGAGATGTAAGACAAAGTATGTGTACATTTATTTACTTTCAGATACTCTATACGAGACAGGGTATATAGTACTATCAATTTATTTTCAATCGTGGATATATATGTATCCTTAAGATACTGAAACAACTACCATTATTGGTATCAAACCAATAACGATTCATACAAGCTAAATCTTCTAATAGATAATTAGGCCAAAGAAAGAACTTCAATTTAATTAATTCATTTTTCTCTTTATAAAAAGGTTTTCTTTCATCCAAAAATTGACTCCAGTTTTTTACATTGTTTTCGTTGCAAAATACTGAATTTCTATCGACGCCATTCCAATTCAAAGAATTAAAAAAACTTCGAATTTTCAATTCTCTACGACGTCTAGACCATAAAATATTTTCAGGAACAAGCAAATCAAAATGATTTTTGTCTGTATGTATTCTTTGAGTTTGAGGTTGCAGAATGAATTCATCAAAATTCTTTTTATCAATATATCTTTGTTTTGGGTATCTTTGATTAGTTTGGTGTTTACTTTTATGAACCAATGAAATACTTATGGTTTGATACATAATAAATTGTTCATTATTTTTTACAAACAACCGAATAGGTTCGATCATCAATATCCACTTCTTCATCAATTCTGTAAGAGTTAAATTCTTCTTAATCAGTATTATATCCAAACTCATTTCTCTCCTTTGAATTGACGATATAGCAATTTTGCTTGGACATATCAGTCGAAGCACGAGACAATATACCTTGATATTCTCGATCATTCTTTGATTCAAAGCATCGTTCCATCTCAATTGAAAAAGCAAATAACGTTTCAAGAACAAATCTAGTTCTGCTTCTGTGTTGCTTTTGTATTGTTTTTTCTTTTTACCCTTCTTTGTGTATGATTCCGCGTAATCTTTTTTAAGAGCGTTTTGATGGTTTGAGAGAATAGGGCCCAGATTTCCTTTGTTTTCTATATCTGATCCATGTTCTTTTTCTCCTTGACTTGCTGGTTCTTTTGCTTCTTGAATTCGATTCTTTATATTTTTATTTGATCGTAGAAAAAAGTTTTGTTTTTGTTTTTTATTGATGTTTTTATTTTGACTAACATTTTCATTTGTATTCAAATTTAAAAGAAGTAATTTGCTTGGTATAATCCACGGTTTTATTTTATATACATTATAAAGTGGTACAAATTCTGGGAAGAACCAAAATTCCAGATTCAATATGGGACGATTTAATATTTTTTCATCCATTCCCATCAAATCAAAAAAGTCTTTTTTCGAATTTTTTTGATTGTTTTCTGGATTTTGATGAATCGTAAGATAAAAAAAGCCTTTTTTATCAATTTTATCAATTATTTGATAATTATTAATACCAATTTTAGTATTTGGATTACTGTTGGTATCGATCTTAACCCAGGCCTCAATATCTTCTTTTTGTCTAAGAGAAAAATGGATAATTTTCCAATCAAAATATTTTCTATCGAGATTTCTTTCTATATATAGAATATTGCATTTTCTTAGATAATTATTGATATAAAGATTGTCGAGCATATCAAAAAAGTTGTGTTTGGACGTGTTGGAATTAGAAGAAATTTCGAGGTTCTTATTTACTTGAAAGGATAATCTAGAAATAAAAGAGTCATTTTTATTTTCATAATTAATCGATTTATATGCTAAAAGATCATATCTATAACATTTTTTAAAATTATCTTTTTGGTTTGCTAATGAATCGAGCTCAGAATCATTTTCTTTTTTGTAATGAATTAATTGGTCTTTTTCATATGAATTTCATTTGTTTAAATTTCGATTTTGAGCCATACAACTTTGATTAACCCTATTTCGCTATTTTTGTGGCATTAATCTAGACCATCTAATCTCAGATAAATTGTATTGATAATGCCGTCTTAACCAATTTTTTCATTGATTGATTCTATAATTCTGAAATTTCTTATGTTTTAATTCAGAATGAAATATTCCTAGTGTTCTAAAATAGTCCTTTATTTTAGTCTTAAGGAAAAAGACGTTCTGTTATATTGAAGAACAGTTCTTAATTTAGACAAATTAATAACTTGGGGTTGTGATAATTTGTAAAATACATATGCTTGTAATAAGTAGGATAAATCAAAAAAAATATGTGAATTTTTCTTACTACTATTATAAAGTGGCTTTTTTATAGTCGAAATAAAGTGAATTTTTTTATTATTAAATTTTTCTTGATTTATTTCATTATTGGAAATGTATTTATCAATCAGTTTGTTTGTTGATTCAAGAAAGAGTTGTGTATTAATTCTGGGAATATTAATGATAGATAAAAATAGATCGATGTATAATCTTTGAATGAATAATTTTAGAAAATAATGGAATTTCCATATTAATCGAGTATTTCTTCTTTTTAATATTTGGAAAATATTTTTTGGCGATTCGAATTTTTTAATATTATTTATTTTATTAGGACTAATGTCTATTTCTGGAGTTACTTTCTTTTTCTCTTTTGTAATTCTTTGTATTTGATTTTTGATTGTACTTGTTCTATCAGTCAAATTCTTCATTTTGCTTTCTATCGGTGAAAAATTTGGCCAATTTTCATATTCAATTTGACTAAATGATTCGTTAATTATTTGATTACTAATTAAAGAATCTTTTTCTTTTTCCGTTTCATTCGATTCATCTATTTCTTTGAGTCTAAATAATACAATTGGATTTACTTTTGAAAGTTCTTTTTCATTTTTTTTATAAATAGACTACTTTTGAAGCCATTTTTTGGTTTCTTTTGAAACTCTTCGAAATAATTTTATTTTTCCTTTTAAAACTTTTAGAGTTATAAAATATTTTTTTTGAATTTTTCAATTTTTTTTCGAGTTCCTTAAAAATGGGCTAAAAAAAGGAAGGGCGTTTTCGGGAAGAACCAAAGGAAAATTCAGCTTCCATTCCCCAAAATGTTAAAAAACAAAAATCATCTTTTTGTTTGTTCTTTTTCATTAGCTCTCCACGGGAGGAGTACAGTTTAGATATATGCCAAAGTTTCAGACAAAGAAAAAATAATATTTTGATCTAAATGTCATCTTTCAATCAATTTTTTGAAAATTCTGTTTCTCATAATTGAACACCGTTATCTTACTGAACATTAGAATATTTCCTTTTAACTATTAAAACATGCAAGTGTGTAACTGCATTTCCAGTCAGAACACTATCTCTAAAACTTGTTACACTTTCAGATAACTAGTAGTCACACTCCTCCTTTTTTACTTTATTTTAATCAAAAGAATGCCCAACTAATTATTTATATTGAAGGACAAACTGAGAGAGAAACAGTTCTCGTTAGAGCAGAACGTGCCACGTCGCAGGAACCAAGAGCGTTGTCGGCGTAGCATGATATATTAGTGGAATACCTTCATGTGCAAACGTGCTTTTGTCACACATTTTAAAGGATAGAGTACGATTACAGTTAATTAATACTCCTCCGGCTCTCTTTTTTGTCATCTAAAATATTTGATTTTCTTTAGATCTCAAAAATGAATTAACATTTTTTTAAAAATTACTTTTGGAATAAAGAGTTTAGGAGTAATTTGTTATATTTTCAATTAGTAAAGTAAGGTTAACATGATTAATTTTATTATTAACTAATATTAAAAGGTAAATTCTTCAATATACAGTCAGACCTCTTTATAACAGTAATTCACTATAAAAATCAAGTTTTTATGAAATTAATTTTTATATTATGTTATAATATATATTTTTTATAACGGTACTTTATCATAACAGTCAAAAAAATCCAAAACAAATAAAGTTATTATAAAAAAATTTAACTATTAAAAAAAATCACTTAAAGTGAATTTACTTTAATTGGACGGGAGGGAGTATACGTTTACTGGTACCGGTTACTGAATATTTCTTTTTTTGGTACAACCGGTTATTGGATATTGCCAAATGCCGAGACGTAAGAGATATTCTATCCTGCAGCCTGGTGTATCTTGAAAAAAGTTGTTACACTCTTTTAAGTTTTTTATTCCTTGTTATTCAGTTCGCCATGTACTTAAAAGGTTTAATATATACCTGTGTCAAATTAGTTTATCACTTAATTAATTAATATTATTTTATCAAATAAATGAATGTAATTTTTTTCATCACTTTCCTATTATTAAGTGATACATATTTTTATTTAATTTATAGCTCTTATGATCAAAGAAATTTCATTAATATAAATTTTGAATAAGGATAATTTCATGGTTAGTGATGATAAGCTAGAAATTAGTATTTTAGCCATAGTATTGCACTCTAATTAATGTATTTTATGTGTGTTTGAGCTTAAATGATAGAGAATTGCGCTTATTATGTGTTTTATGCCTTTCAGGAAGTGATTTCGAGTTAAAAGGATAATCGGGAGCTAAATTGAAAGAGCTGGAGCTTTGAAGTCTGAGTAAAAGCCCAAGAGATTAAACCGAGATCGCATTTGAGGGTCGAGGACCGAGTCTGGATATCAAAAATCGACGAAACGAAATTACTCTGTAAAACTTTAATGAGCGCAAAACACAACACAAAATTAATGCTCGCTAATCAAAGATAGTATAAATTAATTATCATCTCCACATGGATTAGATTTAAACAGTGTTTGAATCATCTCCAGTTGATTACTATCCAGGAAAATTAACACTTGATTTGATGACTATTACTACAATTAACCACTAAAAACTAAACAAATAACAATGGATCACAAAAGATAACAGATGAGCAACGAAGAAATATCAATGAGAGAAATAAGGATATTTGACTAGATATGTGTAAGATAACTGACTTGGGATCCAATTCTTGAGTTAATTCACTCTATAATACGATTGATTCTCACGAATTCAATCGATAATCAGATTACACTTGAAGTTAATGTTCCTCTTTCGATTAAACGTTAATTTCAGTAATTAATCCAATTGAAGCACGATAAACAATTGCAACAGTAAAATGACTGTTATGATCTAAAGGGTAACTTCTCACGAATACTTCCCTATTTTCTAGTTCGATTAACAATTCAAGAGGCTCTTTTATTTACCTACTTGAATCACGAATTTAATCTAGAGCATAAGATGTAAAGCAATTCAATATAAAGCTCCTCTTTCGATTAAGCAAAATAAGAAATAACTCCACAATACGAATTAAAACTCCATCAATTAATTCTAACAATTACAATAATTGAATCCCCAATCAAGTTATCAAAACACTGTATCTGTCAATACCCAAATAAAAATTACTCCATAGAAATGGAGTATGACATCTCAATAAGATTCAAAAACAAAGAAAACATCAATTCTAATGATTCGATACAACTCCCGTATTGCACCGATTGCAAGTTGAAATAATGATGAATTCTTGAGTTTTCTTGCCTTGGTTGGTTCTCCCATCTTTCATAGGTCAAAAGTCCCTCAAAAGACGTATTTTCGGTGTATCTATACCAAGTAGGAACGAACCCGGACGAAACTACCCTCTTTGAGCCGAATTGGGAAAACCTACAAATTTATTACTCTTCATGCGTCGCATAGTGCGTCGAATCAATGCTTTTTTAACTCAGTTGCAAATTCTCTGAACTCCGCATGTCTGACGAAATTTTTCCTTAGTGTGTCGCACCATGTGTTGCCAGCCGCGTCGCAACAATGCTTTTTTTTTTATTAGACCAAAGAAACCCAGTCTCTGAACTTAGCAAACTTCTGATGCATTTTTACAGCAATACGTCGCACTCTGCTATGCTCAGTGCATCGCATTAGTGCATTTATTCTGGTCTTTGCACTTTCTTCCCACTTTCGTATACAACACCTGTCTACGAGCCCCGGATGCGATCCCGATTCAATTCTTTAGCTTTTACTCAGACTTCAAAGCTTCAATTATTTTATTTAGCTCCAATTTATCCTTTTAACTTGGAAGCATTTCCTGCAATGCATAAAACACGTAATAAGTGCAAATCACTGTTGTTTAAGCTCAAACACATATAAAATACAGTAATTTAGAGTGTAAACTATGGCTAAAACACAAGTTTCTAGTCTTCCATCAACACCTTATACTTAGACCATTGTTCGTCCTCGAACAATCAAACTACACTTCACATAGGGACGACCTTTTCATCAAACAACATCTCTAACACATCATGCCAAGAATATTTAAAATAGACTAAGCACCATATCATAACATCCTAACTCAAGACTCGACTCAAAAGTACCACACATATTTCACAACATGTTTACTAACTCTAACACAGATGCCAAAGACATTACCTTTCCTTCGCAAAGTATGTGCCCTCACACCAAAGATAGAGAGTAGTTCCACACACACTAAAATTCAAGAAAAACTAGGAATTCAAGATAGAAAGAATTAACTCACTCTCAGAAATAAAATTCATGTGCCACAGAGAATGTGCCATAGGCTTGCCCATTGGGTAATACTCTACTAATTTAGCTCATTCAGTGAAGAATCAAGTAGGACTTTAATTTGTTATAATGTAGGCTGCGGGATGTGTATGATACATTTGGATATAGTCACTACACATCCATGAGAACTTTAATACATAGACATTAACAATTTAAACCCCACTCTTATGTTGAACCAAACCCCAACCTTCATATTTAATAACATTAAGCTCCCAATTTCTTTAGGTACAGACAAAGTAATATTTACCACTAGTAAGGAATAATTTTCTTTATAATATATACACACCAAAAAAAAATTTCTTCTTCTAGATTCTGATTTCATCATCTTTTTTTTTTCTATTCCCCACAAGTGGCTCTCGCAATAATTTTTTTCAACCAGTGCACTTTTCTCATTTTCTATAGTTCTACTTAAAAACTCAACCATACCTCCACTTAGCTTTTAACAAGCTCATAAATATATCAAGTGCTCAAGAGAGGTAAACAGTTCAAACATGATAGTCAATTCAAACACAGGGGTCAGACTTGTAGTGTGGTTGCCGAAGAAAATAGGATTACAGGCTCAAAAGGGCTAACTAGGATACAAAATAATTAGGGAGGTCACAGACATATAATTGGCTCAAACAAGAAATGCCTATATCACTTCCTAGACTGAACAAGTCTACTATTTTATTTTGCAAACACACGGGGCAAGTTCTAGACATCACTGAAATGCACAAAATATCAACAAAAACCTCACTCACACTTTGGCACATAACTCACTTAGGATCAGATCTTTCCCGACTATGTAGTCAAAGTAGTTAAGCAAGGTTAGGATCAACCAATTTAAGGCACTTATCTAAAAGTGAAGAACTAAGCCTAGGCATCACAACTAAGGTACTCACTACTCTCAAGGCACATGCAGTCAAGAGAAATTGCTTCAAATTAGCACTATGACTCAAGATTCTTTATTCCTATAAAATAAAAAACTAACTACACCCGCTTCAATTTAAACCCTTGGAAAAGAACCAACACAAAAAAACTAAGGGGGGACTACTATACTACCTAAGAAAATAAAAATAAAATAAAATAAAATAAACACATATTTTTGGATTTTCAATTTGTTTTTTTCTCGTTCGACTTCAAATCCCTCAAGAAGCTAGTCGACGAAATCCATCGTTGGGCAAAGTCGAACTACTACTACATGAGTTACTAGCTATTATAGGCCAAATGAAATTCAGAGTTACGATTAAAGTCCACATCGTCTAATAAGTAAGAAAAAAAACAAATACAAGCAAATAGGAAGACCTTACCCCACACTTAAGAGATAACATTGTCCCCGATGCAAAGAAATAAACAAGGGTGGTAAAGGACTTCCTGAAGCCTAGGCCTAGTCATCGGCACCACCAGTAGTGCCGGGAATAGCAGTCTCCTCATCGTCCTCCGCAACATAGTTGACATCTTCATCAGGACGAAGTGTAGGACTACCATCCAATCCCAGCAAACGCCTGGCAGGGAACCCCAAATAGGATTACTGCACCAAAGCCTCAATGTCAACCTCCCCACGATCAACCCGAAGTTGCATGTCAGCAAACATAAACCACATCATATCCTCCATCATGTCATGCCTCTGGTCCGAGGTTATCGTGACTCCAGAAGGACCTGAATCTTGCACAACAGTGATATCATAAAGCTTGGTGACTCGGAGAAGCCATCGATCAGACTGATCATCAACTAGCACACTGTGGTGTAGTAGCAACCTAGTCAACATGCTCGGATAGAGCAACTTCCGCATTCCAACCATCCTCACCCTACCCATGTTAGAAATAATAATCTTTCACATATTCAATGACATCCGGTGTCACGACCCAAACCGAAGGGCCACGACGGGCAACCGGTACTTACTTAACCGAGTACCAATGTAACATATCTTTCTTATCATATTATCATGAGTAAATGAGCCAAAAAACCCGTCATGAGATAACAAGAATAAAATATAAGGGAATACTCAATATATGAAGACCCAACATATTATACAAACTTATAGATGTGACATACGGGCCTATAAGGCCGACATGACCATTTGTAAACTCAAAACATAGGCCGACAAGGCCATACAAGTATCCATACACCTGACATCTGTCTACAAGCCTCTAAGAGTACATAAAATCATAAAGGTCGGGACAGGGCCCTGCCATACCAGTCGATACATATCCAAAGCATACTGACCAAATAGGCAACTCCAGAGCAAGTGGAGTGCACCAACACCTTCGTTGAGCTGATAGCCTACTAGGAGGACTGTCAACCTATCAATCGGGACCTGCGGGCATGAAACGCAGCGTCCCCAAACAAAAGGGACGTCAGTACGAATAAAGTACCGAATATGTAAGGCAGGAAAGCATAAACAAGAACAGTAATGTAAAGTGAGAGATAGAGGAGATACAACCTGTAACATCTGAGTGCCTCTAGGGGCTACTGATATGAAATGCATAATACATATATATACATAAACTTTTTAAAACATTCGCCTCTGTGGGCATCATCATCATATCGTACCCGACCTCAAAGAAGACTCGCTAAAAGCGTACCCGACCATCATAAGGTTCGGTAGAATCGTACCCGACCACGTGCAGCTCGGTAAACCAACTGATCAGTGGTTGCACAATAGGTGTTGTACCCGGTCGACTATAGCGCGGCTCGGTAGAGTAAAATAGATACATATATATAATGCATGCTCAACTCATGAAATCACATTCTAAACCTTTTGGAGTGACTTAAGAACATTATGGACATCCCTACCATCAGTATGAACCTTAGTAGGATTTAAGGATCATACACACTTGTTTAGAATAATTTTATAAGGAAAGAACAACATGGACAACCTTAGTTGCTAGGAGTAGAGTCATTATGAAATAGCGTAGCGTTTATGTTCATTTCATTTTAAATCATGCCAAAAGAAAGAAGAAAGTGCCTTAACATACCTTAAACCCGTTGAGTCCTTAATCCCTTCCAAGCAACTCTTCAAACAAGTCAACTCAATCTATCATAGTATACGGATATTCAAAATCAGTGCTGAGCAAAGGCTAAGTCTATAACTTAAGCTAATAGCTCGTTTACGTAAATTTGGGCAGCATCTCCCTTGTAACAAGGGCCTCCTCCAATACCATATACCAACAACAATGACCAGAGCAATCCATCAATACATAATTATCAATATCAAGACACCATATAATAACAACAAGTCACAACTACATTACGACGAGCGGCAAGCTCCGATTGGAATCCGTATACCCCTTATCAATCCTTATAGCCTTCTTACTTCAACATAAAAGTATCATTAAAATAATAATGAAGTTATTAATCAATGATTCCAACCTTATACCATATATTTATAACAACGAAAATAATCCACAACTTCAACTATCCTCAACTAGCAACTTTATTCACTAGTTCATGTCTAGCCCATCCATTTAACTTAGTCAGCATCAATATAACCTAAGGAACAAGCAAGAACACAATATACATACCTCCTACAGTAACTTCAAGTCAAAATCCAAGTTATATTCAGTTTACAACAACCCTTAATAGCAATACAACACCATAGAAGTGACTTAAGTTAATCCAAGTATTATCTTGTAGTTTATCATCCTAACAACTTAACCAACATACAAGCAAGCTTAAGCACAATTAGTAGGCTATTACACTCACCTTAGACAACAGCAACAACTTGGAATTTCATCCAAATACAGCCCACAACAATCCTCAATGACAACACAACCTCAAAGAGGTGTTGTTCTTCACTAGAACTAAGTTTTGATGTTGAAATATGGTGTAATCACTTTGAAATCACTTCAAACCCTTGTGGTATATGTTTAGGAGGGTTAGTAGAAGTTTGGAGACAAATTTTAGTTAAAAAATGTGCAAAAATAGGCGTCCAAATCATTTATAAATTGAAGTAGGTCAACCACCGCCTAAGTGGGTTCCATTGGGAGCTGCTTGCATGGTCTCGCAAAAACATAAATATCTCTCTACTCCGATGTCATATTGACGAACGTTTAATGCGTTAGAAAGTAGACTCGTAGACCTTCAATTTGGTAGGTAGAACATCCCATGATTCCAAGTATATTTGGAGAAATTCTCAGATACATTTGACCTAAATTTTAGCAAATTTATGAATGTAACTTGTGATGACCTTTGCCAACTCTTGTTCCACAACTTGCTTGCCTTCAAAATGTAGAAAATGAATATCATACGACTAAAATAACTCATAGAATAACCTCCTTATCATGTTAAGAACCCAAAGTACATGTTATAACATTCCAAACTTGTAGATTTTTGACGAAACTTATTTTCTTCAATTGGTTTAGCTTCTAAGATTTTCAACCCTCTTGGTACTCGTTATTCATGATCTTAAATATTTGTAACCTCCAAGGTAACATGATTAACTTACTTTATTTTCTTCCAAATATAATATCATTTCCGAGCTTACATCAATGACTTACGACGTACTCTCACGTATGAAAACTTGGGGTGTAACATCCGGGTCATCATAGCATATATCAAACATACCCAGAGGCGCGAAATAGTGGAATCATTGCTACTTGGTAAAATCTTCTTATTGATAAACCGTAATAACACTTTGGCTGGTAGCTGCAAATTGGCTCGAGTTATGATGGAATGTCAGTCTTCCATATCCTATTCCAAGCAGCCAAAGAATTAGGTCCGCAAAGAAGTTCGCGGATTGCTTGGTAAGCAGACCTCTTTCTAAATGCCATGAATTGAGCATGAGACTCATTCCTGAACCCCAACTCATCATTAATTATCTCAACCGAAAACTTGACTCTCTTCCCATGAATTTGGACAGTGTACCCCCCATCATAATGGAATCCAGGTACCTAGTTGGCATAGAACTCCTTCACTACACCAAAATTAGCTCCTCTGATGGAATCATACAGGTCATCCAATTTCATCGCGGCGATGTTGGTATATAACTCTGGATACTTCTTATAAAACTTCCACCAATCAATCCCAACATCAGTAGTAGGCTTCCTAGATGGGACAAAATCATGAAACCACTCGCGTGATTTGGACATCACTGATAACACCCCATATGTAGGCTCTGGAATATCAGAATCCGAGTATGGAATATCAGGGTATGAGCCATCTAAGGAGTCCACAGTTGAGGGTTCCCTCCGAGCTGGCAGACGACTACTGGAAGCACCTGCAAGAGCACCAGAATTTATACGTTTGCTAGCTTAGTGAGGCATTTTTCCTGCACAAGACGAACAATTTAGCTGCGACACAACAAAAGCAGAAGCAAGGCCAAAACAAGGGGAGAGCCACCCCACACTTATGTCACTAGCATGCTCACATGTAAGAACCAAGGGAATCAGACTACCCCATTTTTTCAACAAAACAAAACATTCACAACTCGCCAATAGAGATACAAAGGCTCAACAACCACCACAATTGTAGCAATGTATTTAGTCCGTGATCGCCCACCCCACACTTCCAATCCCTGAACACTCTATGAACAAAATATGCATCACCTCAAGCATTAACAAAAGTGCATCATTCTTCCATTCAAGCAATTAGTTAAACTCCTACCATACTCAATTTCTTGATGACAATATCGAGAACAAACGCACACAAGCCACTTATTTTCTAAGTACAACAAAGTATCATTTAGGCGTTACATGCTCAGGGTGGCTGTCGATTAGCACTAGTGACCAATTATACACATATTTCATTTATAGACTATGACCAACCACCCCTTGCGCACAATTCCATAATTTCCATCACATTCTAGCCAATACAACCCAACATGACCAAAAACCCCATCATTCCCATTCAAGCAATTAATCGAACACCTAGCATGCAATAGGAGAGAGGCACAACTACACACTTTATCAAAGAACAATTTTGCCCAAAATCAACCAATCCAAGAGCAATCACATCCCAAACAACACCCACACCAAGAATGCATTGGGTAACCAACTACAAAATTTCGAAGTTCATCTTCTTCATATCTTTTTTTCTTTGTTTTCTGATTTTTTATTTTGTTTTTTAGTTTTTTTATTTAAAATCTCCTAACAAAGACTACACAAAAAGAAACCACAAGAGAGAAAGAGAGAGAGAGAACTTACCTGGTTGAAAGAAGAGAGACAGAGAAGGGAGTTGAGGTAGACAAGTGCAAAGCGAGTGAGAGAGAGAGAGAGAGGGGGAACTTGGTGTGGAAAAGGTTTCTGGTTTCCTTTCTTTTTAAGGGTTTAAAGAAAGAGAATGAGGGCTTGGTGTGTTTGGGGATGGGTATGTTTAGTATTTTAGGGGATGGGGTGGAGTTTACTGTCTTTTCTTTTTCGATTTCCCTTTTTTTCAAAAAAAAAGCGTACCTGATGCGTCACATAATGCGACACATGCTGCGACGCACTTGTATCTTTTACCGTCTGCCAACTCTCTGATGTTCAAAATCCTCTGCTAAAAACATGTGTTGATGCGATGCACCATGCGACACACTAGTTCATTTCGGGGTTTGCCAACTCTCTAATTTATTCCTGAGCTCTGAACATTAATCGCATTAATGCGACCTCTAATGTGTGGCACTCAGCGACGCAGAAGATGCAAAAACTTGTGTCATTCTAATTTCCTGCTTCTTGACTACTCCCTCGAGCTTCATTCTACGTCAAAGTCATTACGATAGCTCCTAAAATACAATTAGTCCTAATCTATAATCAATTAAACTATTCTAAGAACAAGAATAAAAAGAAGGGTTAGAAGTAGTTCTGAGTTATAGTTGTCAGCTTGACTCCGTCACTTAGGCTCATTTAATCACGATGCTAGAGGATTGCTTGTCAAATCCTCCAACAAGGTACGGTTTCAACCTGTGCCCATTCATTTTAAATCTCTCATTCCCCCCCCCCATCTTGTGTCTCAATGACGCCATACGGTGAGACATGTTTCACCACATATGGACCTGTCCATCTTGACTTGAATTTTTTGGGGAACAACCTTAGTTTACTATTGTATAGTAAGACTTTGCCCCCTTCATGAAACTCCATTGGCTTAATCAGGCGATCATGCCATCTCTTTGTCTTCTCCTTAAAGATTCACGCATTTTCATACGCGTCTAATCTAAACTCCTACAATTCATTCATCTGCACCAACTTGTGTTCACCTGTAAGACTAAGATCAAGATTAAGCATCTTAATTGTCCAATAAGCTTTATGTTCTATTTCAACAGGTAGATGACACGATTTTCCATATATTAAATTGAATGGTAAAGACCCTATGGTTATTTTGAACACAGTTCTGTATGCCCATAGAGCTTCATACAACTTTATAGACCAATCCTTATGAGAAGCAGTAACTGTCTTTTCAAGAATTCGTTTAAGTTCACAGTTAGCCATTTCAACTTGCCTACTAGTTTGGGCATGGTACGGGGTTCCTGTTTTATGCGTGACCCCATACTTCGACAATAATGCAGTGAACTACTTGTTCACAAAATGCGACCTATTGTCAATGATAATCACTCGAGGTGTCCCAAAGCAGGTAAAGATGTTCTTCCGTAAGAACTCACACACCACCCAAACATCATTGATCCTAGTAGGGATTACTTCGACCTATTTAGAGACGTAGTCAATGGCTACTAGGATATACTCATAAGAATGAGATGATAGGAACAAGACCATGAAGCCAATGCCCCAAACATAAAAAATTTCACATACTAGAATGGAGTTTAGTGGCATCTCATCCCTCTTGCTAATGTTACCTGCCCTCTGACACTTGTCACGTGCAGCTACATATGCTCGTGCGTCTTTGTACAAAGTAGGACAATAGAAACCAGCTTCCATGATGTTTGTTGCAGTGTGATTTCCACCATAGTGTCCTCCAGCTGCTCCTCCATGGCAATGAGAAAGAATGCTTGCCATCTCTCCTTCAGGCACACCTCTTCGAATCACACCATCTGCACACAGTTTAAACAAGAAAGGGTCATTCCAAAAATAAATTTTTACCTCACCTTGAAGCTTCCTTCTTTGAGCACAAGATAGGTCACGAGGCAACCATCCGCTAGCCAAAAAGTTGGCTACATCAGCATACCAACGCGGCCTTTCAGAGACCACAACAATGGAGAAAATTTGCTCATCAAAGAACTCTTCCCTTATTTCAACTGTTTCAACCGGAGGTTTCTCAAGTCGAGACAGATGATCTGCGACTTGATTTTCTATGCCCTTCCTATCTTTTATATCAAAGTCAAACTCTTGGAGAAACAATACCCACCACATCAGATGCGGCTTGGACTCCTTCTTACTCAATATATATTTCAAGGGTGAGTGATCACTGTGTAAAATCACTTTACTCCCTATATACGGTCAAGATCAAATGCCTTCGATCTCTATACTTGAGAGGTCATCCTGAGTTCGAGTTCGGGTAAGATCAAGTCCGAGCTCGAGGGACCAGACCCAAGTTCGAAGGCGAAGCACGATGCATACTGAGGTCAAGTGTGTCCAACCCCGAAATAGTACCGTTGTAAATTTTTACCAGAATGAGTTAGATTCATGCTATGTCTCCAAAATCATAGCGCAAATCCCGGAATATAATTGTACTATTCTGTACTAGGCACTTAGGCAACTGCACCAAGAATATTCCTTACTGTAAATAGAAATATTCCTTATTTAGGGCTCCCCTATTATATAAAGGGGACCCCAATCATTTGTAAAATCATATTATGATCACTGAAAAAAGAATATACTTTCTACCTTTTTGCCTACTCTTCATCAGCATTGTTCTTTAGCTCCATTGTTCTTACTTTATTTTTATCACTCAATCGTTCTTACTACCCTAAGCCACCTCGAGATCACTAAGCTCGAGGTCACTGCTGCTAAGTAACATTGGTTTGATTCACTTCTATCTTCCATTTCTACTTCATATTTCTTGATTATTAATTGGTATTGAACTAAATCACATATCTTTAAAACCACTAATCAAATTTAACTGTTACTCGTATTTTCGAGGTAAACATTTTGGCGCCCACCGTAGGGCTAAATATAATAGTGATTATTTCTTTACTGATTCTCGTTACACATGTTGTTTTTACACTTTCTCTTGTCAAGATTTGTTGATTTTCAGGCTGAAACATGTCTAGCTCACAAAACGCACCCATTCACGATAACAAAGGTCTTGGAGAAAATAGCAACGCAGGAGTCGGTGTACCACTGATAAACCCAGGGGAAGCGCCAACCTGTTGATGTTAGTTCGTACATTACTTTGAATGCAAATCTAGGGACCCCGAAGCAGATATACGCAGGGAAGCCTGGCCTAGTGGCCAAAGAACTAACACATGATCCTCGTATTGGAGTTCCTTTACTTCAGTTACTAAAGAGGATGTTGTTGTATCCTAAATAGTAATTCCAAGACTAGCTAGGTGATGAACCTCATCAGCTATTCCCCTCTTTTCTGCCTGTAAATACGACAGGCTACCCATAGATCTACGACTGAGGGCGTCGGCTACTACGTTCGCCTTCCCTGGATGGTATAAAATATCAATGTCATAGTCTTTAAGTAACTCCAACCATCTCCTTTGACGTAAATTCAATTCCTTTTGCTTGAAGATATACTGGAGGCTTTTATGATCTATATAAATATCAACATGAATGCCATACAAGTAGTGCCTCCATATTCTTAGTGCATGAATCACCGCGGCTAACTCTAAATCGTGGGTTGGGTAGTTCTTCTCGTGCTTTCTTAGTTATCTAGAAGCATAAGCCACAACCTTACCATGCTGCATCAGCATACAACCCAACCTAACGCCTGAAGCGTTACAATAGATCACATAACCATTGGTCCCTTCTGGGAGCGTTAGAGCCGGTGCTGAAGTTAATCTATCTTTTAATGCTTGGAAACTCCATTCGCAAGTATCAGTCCATTGAAACTTTGCTCCCTTCTGAGTCAACTTTGTCAAAGGTGCGGAAAGGGAAGAAAATCCCTCTACAAATCTCCTGTAATAACCTGCCGAACCGAGAAAACTACGAACCTCCGTCGGTGTTGTGGGTCTAGGCCAAGTCTTCACTGCCTCAATCTTTTGTGTATCCACCCGGATGCCTTCACCCGAAATGATATGCCCAAGGAAAGCTACAGAGTTTAACCAGAATTCACATTTAGAGAATTTTGCATATAACTTCCCTTTTTGTAGAGTTGTGAGCACAATACGCAAATGATCTGCATGTTCAGCCTCTGAACGAGAATACACCAATATGTCGTCGATAAATATAATTATGAACAGAACTAAAAAGGGCATGAACACACGGTTCATCAAATCTATGAATACTACTGGGGCATTGGTCAAACCAAACGACATAACACGAAACTCAAAGTGCCCGTATCTGGTCCTGAATGTTGTCTTCGGAATATCTTCCTCATTAACCCTTACTTGATAGTACCCGGACCTCAAGTCTATCTTTGAAAAACACTTGGCACTTTGCAACTGATCAAATAAATCATCAATCCTCGGGAGCGGGTACATATTATTGATTGTCACCTTATTCAACTGTCTATAATCAATACACATCCGTAAGGAACCATCTTTGTTCCTCACAAATAACACAGGTGCTCCCTATGGTGATGTACTAGGTCTGATAAAACATTTTTCAAGCAAGTCCTTTAGTTGTTCTTTCAACTCTTTCAGCTCAGCGGGGGCCATTCTATAGGGAGGAATAGATATTGGATGAGTATTTTGTAGTAAGTCAATAGCAAACTCAATTTCTCGCTCTGGAAGAAGACTTGGAAGCTCATCGGGAAACTCATTAACCACAGGGATAAACTAAATGGTTGGTGACTCCACTTCCACATCCTAAACCCGAACTAAGTGATAAATACAGCCCTTTCTGATCATCTTCCTTGCCTTGAGATATGAAATGAATCTTTCTCTCGGCGATGCCATATTACCTTTCCACTCCAAAACAGGCTCCCCTGGAAATTGAAATCGGACTATCTTTGATCTACAATCAACATTGGCATGACAAGAAGCCAACCAATCCATACCCATTATAACATAAAATTCTACCATATCTAACTCGATTAAGCATGTTACGGTAGATCAACCATGAACTACTATTATACAACCCCTATATACTTGCTTAGCTATCACTGAGTCTCCAACAGGTGTAGACACCTCAAAAGGTTTAACCAATTCAGGTTTTATTTCAAACTTACTAGCAACCAATATGGTAATGTATGATAAGGTGGAACTTGAGTCAATTAGTGCATATACATCATATGAGGAGACTGATAATATACCTATAACAACATCAGGCGATGACTCCTAGTCCTGTCGTCCTACCAAAGCATAAATGCGGTTTTGAAGACTGCTCGAGCTAGATGCTCCGCCTCTACCTCTACCACGACTTATTAGTGCTTGTGGACCTTACTCTGGGAGGCATACTGAGGATGACGAACTAGCTACAGATCCCGCTGGCTGAGCCATGATTGCATCACCTCTCGTCGGATAATCCCTCATACGTGGCCTAGATAACCACAAGTATAACAAACACCCAATACCACACGGCACTACCCGGTATGCTGCTTAACATATTGATCACATCGTGGCAAGGGTGGCATCATCTGACTTGGCTCACCCCTATACTGAGAACCTGAGGCCCTGAAATTCTGACCAGACCCTGAATATGTGGAATGATCAAATCTCTTACCGCCAAACTGAGGGGGCGCGCTAGCCAATGATTGGGCTAGATACCTCGGGTACTGCTACCTCTGACCACTTTGAAACTCACTAGAAGGACTCGAAGACCTCGCTCTCTTATTCTGTCCCCTATCGTGCTCACGATCGGCCCTCTATTTCTGTTTACGCTCCTCAACACCCTGAGCGTATGCCTGAATATGAGAAATATCCATGTCTCGATAAAGTGAGATTGACATATAATCATTAAAGCAAGTGAGGCTCTAATCCGATCACAAAACCAGTGAACCCGATCTTCCATCTTACATACAATAGTGGGTGCAGACCTAGCCAATGAATCAAACTGAAGATTGTACTCCCGAACACTCATGTTACCCTGCCAAAGGGTCAAGAACCTATCAACTCTTGCCCGTCTAAGCTCTGGTGGCAGATAATGACGAAGAAAAGCTTCTGTAGTCTCCTGCCATAATGCTGGAGGGGCATCCTCACCTCTCGACAATTCCCAAGACTCGTACCAATTAACTACAACATCTCGGAGTCTATAGGAAGATAACTCAATTGATTCAGTTGCAGTGGCCTTTATTACCTATAACGTCCTCTGCACTCTATCAATAAATACCTGAGGGTCCTCGTTTGGATCTACCCTAGTGAATACCGAAGGGTCTAAATCAATGAAGTCACGAACCCTCACACTGACGGACTTATCTGCATGACCAATACCTATTTCCTGACGCCAAGCCTGTGCGGCAACTAATCGGGTTAATAGCTAAATAACATCTCTCATCTCCTGACCCAGTGCATCCGGCTGAGGTGTTGAATGTATAGGGGCGGGCGCTGGAGCTGGTGCCCCTCGGAGCTCTTCTGGAAAGGGTGTGGTATGTAACGTCTGAGATGGAATCTCACTATGAGACTCTCCCCGACCCCTGGTAACTCGTGGCGCTCGATTAGTAGTCTCACCAGCCATAGACTTTCCCTTCTGGGCGGCTGTAGTCTTTGGAGGCATCACTAAAAATATAACATAAAGTTATGAACATGAATTTCTTATATTGCACGATATAAGATAAGAAGAGAGGATAACATCCTATATGTCATGTAGCCTCATATTTATAAGTGTGGTGCACAAAACACCCATAAACAAGACTCTACTAGACACGGTCTGTAGACAATCCTAGGACAGAACTACTCTGATACCACTTTTATCACGACCCAAACCGATGGACCGCGACGGGTGCCTGAGTCCTACATGTCAAACACCCCTAAGCATGCGTCTAAGATATAAACCCGAATAACATTTTTTGAATTACGAAAATAACATACATGAATGAAACCTTCCAAAAAGGTATATGTACGTATACATGCAAAATACAGTGGGCGAGCCGGCAAGGCTGCTATAGACAACTATACACCCAAAACTGAAAGCCGACAAAACTACATACAACCCAACTAGACATACTATCTACAGACCTCTAATAGAAATATAATTGTACAAAGACGGGACTAAGCCACATCATACCCATATGTATATACAAACATATCGTAACAAAATCAAAAACAACTCCGAATCAAGTGGAGCACGCCAACTCTTGCTGATCAAGGATCCTAAGAAGGGGGACCATCAGCTTGCCTACCTGCACCTGCGTGCATGAAACGCAAGCCCCGTGAAATAGGGTGTTAGTACGAAAAATGTACTGAGTATGTAAGGCATGAAAATCAGTACGTAAAATACATGGATGAAACATGGAATAGAGAAATCTATCTGTAAATCTAACTATCTTTGTAAATTCTGAAAGATTTATAATGTCACGCACGTGCGTATAAATGTCATGTCATGCATAGGTATGAGTGTACATAATATCATCAAGCCACTGAGAGCATCCCATCATATCGTCTCGGCCACTGTGGGCAACATCATCAACATATACCAGTTGATCAGGTGGTGGTGCGTATATAACGTCGTAACCTTTTCCCATATCCCATATACATATATTTACACACACACACACACACACACACACACACACACACACACACATATATATATATATATATATATATATATATATATATATATATATATATATATATATATATATATATATATATATATATATATATATATATATATATATATATATATATATATATATATATATATATACACACACACACACACACACACACACACACACACACATATATATATATATATATATATATATATATATATATATATATATATATATATATATATATATATATATAACACCATCTAGTCATGGATCAATGTACATGTATAAATGAATGAAATGCATGAAAAATATATAATAATCTCAATATTCCTTCCGGATAAACTTTTTCAACTGCGTATTATTCTGAGACCCATGAACAGAAGATATAATAATATGTCACATGGGGAGTCAAGAACACAGAGACCCCTAGTATTTCTATGAATAGAGCCGTTTATGAAAACTGTGCATTTGCTCGTTTCTTCTGGATAACTTGGACCATTCCAAAAGAAAGAAGGGCTGACCTTAACATACCTGGAGTAGGAAAAACTCTATATAATATTCTTGAAGAAGATTTCACCGTACTCCTTTAGAACCGCAAATTTTTTACGTTGAACTATTGAAGACTTACGTTGCTACATGCTTAACCATGTTACTTAACGTATAAATTTTGATAGTGTTCTTTTGAGAATGAGAAGTAGAAGTGTTATACTTACGTTCAGAAATGAAAATGATGAAGTTATGTAACCTTTGAATAGAATATTAAAGTTGTCAAGAAATGAAATCCTTGAAATTGGAAAGGATATGTAGTCTTGTGACACATAATCTAGGAATGACCTTAGTCATATACTTATAAGGTGGCTAGCTGCCACGTTGCTTTTGGGGGTAAAAATTATTATTCTTTATCCACTTATTAGTTAATTAAGTAATGTCCCGTTACCTGGTAATTAACCAATTACCCGCATAATTAAAAATTATCTCAAATTGCTTAAAATTCTATTTATTTTTAATATACTTAATACATCATACTATCACGACCATACGGTATCTTGTATGGTACTAGTCCATAAATATCGGGTAGTATCGCTCGACCCGTATTTTATCCCAAATTGGCCACTTTCAACGAAACTCATTTTCTTTAATCCGTGTACCCTTTATCCTTCATATAACTTATTGATCGCTTGTTATAAATAACGTAAATACATTAACCCCAAGATAATCTCATCCCCGAGTCCATGTCAATTAACTGAAGACGAAACTTTTAACGTACGAAAACGCGAGATGTAACAAATTGTTCCTGGAAAAATCTCACTGCCTCCGCAGCCATATCTTTACTGTTTTCTAACCACTGCCTAGTGCTATTTTGAATTCTTCTCAAATGCAATCTCTTTCTTCTCCCATTCACTTGTGCATGAAATAATTTTGTATTTCGATCACCATCATTGAACCAGTTCATCCCAGATTTTTGTTTCCAAAATTCCTCCTCCAAGTGAAGATATCTAATGAATTCTGCCTATACCTTCAGAATCCTTTCTCGATTGTGTGGTGTTAGATGCAGTTCAAACTGTCTTTCATGGACTATGACAAGCTCCTCCAAGCTAGCAATCTTCTGGAAAATGTTACCATATGTGGCCTTGCTCCACAATGAGAGTGTTTTTTTTAGTTTTTTCATCTTATGGTTGAACAAGATGAAAGGATTACCACTGAAAATCTGCTAGCCAATTTTCTCTAACCACATCCAAAAATGTGTCATGTTCAGTCTAGAATTTCAGGAATCTGAATGATTTCTTGATGGGAGGAGCATTAGGATCACAAGATATAAGCATAGGGCAATGGTCTGATCCAGTTTTTGAAATATGTGTGATCTCCAATCCAGGTAACATCTATTGAAACCCCATATTACCTAAGAACCTATCCAACCTCTTAAAAATACAATCATCATCAGTTCTTCATTCCAACATGTGTAGATACTGCCCTTGAAGCCCAAATCAAACAAGTTACAAGTGTTGATACAATGTCTAAAATCTTCAATTTCATTCAAAGAAATCGGCCTCCCCCCAAACTTTTCTTTATTATCACTATAACATTAAAATCACCTCCGACAAGCCATGGAAGAGTCATATCACTGGCCAGTGCATACATCGTATCCCATAATTCAATTCTTTTAATTACATCACATTTGGCATACACTAAGGTGACTATAAATTCCTTATGCGTCTGGTTATTTAATAGTCTTAGTGTAAGATGTTGCTCTATATCAATAATCACCTCTATTTCATAGTCTTCCTCCACAAAATCCCATACCTTGTTAGAAATATTTACAAAAGTGTGAGGCATTCCAAGCTTTATCCTATATGTTTCCAGCTTGTTTCTATTTTGCTTTGGCCCCATTAATCTAATAAAATAAAAATTATACTGTCTATGCATTGTAACAAGCCTTTCAAAAGATTGAATTGTATTGACTAACCGGATATTCCAGATAATCGCATTCATATATAATTACTAGATTTAAAAAATCTCATTCTCATTTGTAAAACAATGACAGGGACACTAGTGTTCTCCTTTTGTTGTTTCTTTCTTCCTTTGCTCACTGATTTTGCTTTCTCAATCTTTGTTGGTGATAAATCTCCTTGTCTAGCAACCTTAATGAAATTTTGAACTGTGGATTCTACATCAATATCTTTTCCTCCTCTTGTGTGTGGGTCTTCCTCCTCCTGTGCCTGATTTTGCCCCACAATTTGAGTTTGCACAGGTTTTGGAATCATTAACTTGTTCAAGTTTTCCTTTGCCACCTTCAGAGGTTGATTATTTGGATACGTAGACACCACTGGTAGGTTCTTTGTAGCTGGATCATTCTCAACAATATCGGTGGTAATAGGGTTCAAATTGGTTAAGGTTCCATCTATCAGGCTAGGGTTAGGGTTAGGTATTTCAAGTGGATTAGTGATTCTGGAAGGTTTTTCTTTAGTTTTTGAGTTGGTTTCGTGCATTATAGGTTTGTCAACACCTTTAGTTCCCTTCGACTTGCCTTGATAGCTTCAGCTAAAGTCACACGATCCTCCTCTTCATCAACATCTACCAAAGCATCATTCTCCACTGATTGTTCATCATCTTCCATGTGTTCTTCATCATCTTCCTCTTGAATTTCTTCTTCTTCTTTTGAAAATTCCTCCGTTTGATCGCTCCATAATTTGTCCAGTTTTACATTGTCTGTGTCTTGCATTTGAGAAGGCAGTTCTTGGCATGACTGATTTGTAGTAACAAAACGAGCAAGGTCATCACACATTAATTCCTTAACAGCCTCCGGCCCATTACCATCTCCAGTTGTTGCATTGTTGCTGCCAAAAGCACGGCTAACTCATTTAGCAGTAGACTCTTTCCTTGTTGCACTTTCCTTCTCCCTGTCCCTAGTATTTATACTAGTTGATTCCCCATTCTTTGTAGCCCTAGTTCCACCAGGAGTAGGAGTGAAGCCTGACGCAACTGGGTTTAAACTTTTCCCAGTACTCGAAGGATTAGGATTAGGGCTGCGTTGATCAGTAGACTTTTCCACAAGAGTCAGTTGATTCCTACCTTTAGTTGGAGAAGATTTATATACCTGAATTACTTCTTGGACTTCATCTATCACTGCCAATTGTTTATTCTGCACTTCTCCAGCATCAATGCCATCTAAGGCTGCAAATTTGTTGGATGTTTGGACCTGCTTATCACCAACAAAAGCAACTGGAATGAGCTCTTTTCCAGTATTGGATATAGTACCTTGTTTAGCACCTGGCTTAACACAATTGTTCCTCACTTCCTTCCATTGCTTGCTAACATTAGCCACAACCTTTCCACTTGATAAAATCATCAAATGACCTTTATCATGTTCGTTAGTATTTTCAGCTTGTTTGTCATCACCGTCGTTCTCTATTAACTTAGGATGCAATCTCCAACATTCCATCTCATGGCCTTGAAGTTTACACTCCTTGAAATACTTAGGTAAATAGTCATAGTTCACCTTCAGCCATTCCATCCTTATTTCCCCAGTAATATCATTCTCAATATCTATACAGATTTTCTTAGGCAAGTCAATTAGAAGATCAATGAGCACTTTCACACGAGTACAACTAGGTCTAGTTTTATTTATTGTTGCCATGTCCAGGTGTCTGGGCTTACCAACTGCTAAAGCTACAGAGAAAAGATACTCCTTAACAAAAAATGTAGGCAACAAGTTTGAGAAGGAAATCCAAGCCATTACCTTAGGAGTTTCTTCTCCAGCTTTGAATTTTGCATCATATATTAATGTCCTCAACTGATATTCATATCCATCTTTGGCCTTGACATAGTACACACTTTTGGACGTAAAATCTATGTAATCCTGCCATAATGTCAATCTAACCAAGACATGTCTGTCTCTCAAAAACCAACGTTGCATTCACCTTTAATCTCACATTGACCAGGGATAATCCTCCGTAATTCATTAAGCTCGGGCCATCTATATGAAAATTTACACACTACAGCATAATGGAGACCTTCAATTATGTTCATATGTTCCATTTCTGATTCAGTGAGCTTCACAAGAGGCTGTCCATGCAGAAAAGTTACACGTCGAAGCAGAATGGGATCAACAATGTGGTTTGCATTAGGGTTCGCATGTGCTCAGTTATTTATCGCAGCCGATTTTAATATGTTTGAATAATTTAAATGATTGGGAATTGTTTTTGTAGGGTTAGGATCATTGGGGGATGATTGGGGGGGGGGTGACCAGTCAAGTTTGAGGGCTGGTCATGGCAGTGAGTCGCCAGTCAATCACCTCTGATCGCCTAAATCGCCAGAGAGAAGCTCTCAAGCGAGGGTTTATTACTCCATAATTATATTTTATCCTTTATGTTTTTTTTGTTTTACCCAAATCTCCAACCTATTGATCTTTGTCCATCTTTTCAAGAATTCGTTCTATTGTTCTTTTCAATCAAACCTCCTTTCGTTTCTCTTGTCCTCGTACATGGTTCTATGTTTTTTTGGTGCTAAGGATAGTTAACCTTTTTTTTAAAGGTTTTTGCTCTCGTTTCCAAGCTATATAATTGGCGATAAATCAGTAAAAAGGGATTTTTAAAATTATTTTTATGCGTAATTCTTGATAAATTTAATATTTTATTGAGGGTATTTTAATAAACTTATTACAGTACAGTACGATACAATCAAACCAAACGACAAAAATATTATTGAACAACAACAAATGATATAATCTATCTAAATATTATATTCATAAAATTTATAATATAATATGAATCGATAAATAACAATGACTCAAATAGAGTGTTCAATCATTAGAGGCGTCAAAATGGCCTTGGCCCATGAGGCCAGTCCCACCCAGCCCGCTATTTGGGTAGGGTTGGGTTGAGATTGTTTTAGCCCATTTAAAATTGAGGCTTATAAGCCCGGCCCAAATCAGCTCGCTGGCCCTTGAGACTTGACCGAGGCTGGGCCTGAGCTGGCCCGTGGGCCAAACATTAATTAAATTCATATTTAAATATTTAAAAAAAGTAAAAACTAAAAAATATTAACTATAATCCACATTTTCCACTCTTAGAATTCTCATTTATCCTTCCATATCAATTAGAGTTTATATTTTTGATATGTATGTAGTATGACAAGATTAGCTTTTCTTTTGCTTAATTAACAACGAACTAGGAAAGTTTTAAGTGGCCAATAGTAATTTTTTTCAAAAGAAATATTACTTTAAGTGGCCAATGATCGGTTTGGTTACTTTAATATATTATTAATTATTAAATTGCTCTTCAGTATAGAAAAAGGTCAAGTTTTAATACCCAAAGAAAATTGAAAAACACTAGCAAATTTCATAAATTTTAAAAAATTTCATGGACTATAATGATGAAATCAACAAATAATGTTACACCTAAATTTAAAAACCTGAACATATAAACTTATCGAAGCACTACTTGAATCTAAGGAAAGTGTAAGAAAAGTATTAAAAAAATATTCATGTAACGTTAAAAAAAGAAGAGCTAGAGATATAAAGAATTTGCATTTCAATTACGAGATTCTGTATCAAATATCAAGATTCTTGTACACTCTAAATAAACAGAAGTCGTTCATATGATGAAAAAGTTATGTCACGAAAAAATATCTAAAAATTTGAAGAAATATTTTTTTCTAAAAAAGTTGAAGGGCCGGCCCGCCCTAGCCCACGAACCTCTTAGGGCTGGGCTGGGCTGACCATTTTAAGGTCCGTATAGATGGAGGGCCAGCCCGTCCTAGCCCAGCAAATTTAAAAGCCCACAAAACTTAAACTGGGTTGGGCTGAGCTAACCCGTTTTGACAGCTCTATCAATCATGTTGCAGATACGTTCAGTTGGTTAAATTAGTACATTATTTTCTAACAAGTTGGTTAAATAATCGATAATTGAAAATCATCTCCTAGGCTATCCATTAAGTTATCCTTCATATGACAGACCGATTACCGAAGATGGAGCCCACAAACATAACTGGGAAAATTCTGCGGAAAAACACCAAAAACACGGACGCTACTCTTCCCAGATGGAGTCTCTTTTCAATTGAAAATCTTCACTCTCTTTTGATAAACTTCCGCCGATTTGCTTGACCACCGCGTCTCCGCTTCGTCCCCGTGAAGCTCAATTACCCCCCCTGCTAAACCCATTTCCAAACATTAACCCGATTCATCTGCCCGGTTTGAACACCCCCAAGTCAGTTTCAGTACGTATACTTGTGTGCAAATGTAATAAATGGCTAGGTTACTTTTTGGGCAATTAATGAGATTGAAGGAGAATAGACTTTGATGTTCGGCAATTGCTGGAGTTGTTTTGATCAGAATTGTGGGTTACATATTTTGAAGAGTCAGGCGTTTATGCTAGCGGGTCTCCTGTCATTTTTGGATCAACAACTCTGTGTACTAAAGAAGAAAGGAGTTTTTTGGGGATTAAGAAATGACTAGTATAACGGATGCTACAATAATTCATCATGTGGGCATTGTGTTGCTGCTACTATGGCTGCTTAATTCCTTTGATTGTTGCCACCCTTTTGCTTACTTCCTCTCCCTCATCTATCTCTACATGGTAAGTTGCTAAAAGATTGTATTTTTATCACTTCATGTACAGTTTCTTCGTCGACTGTCAAGTTTAGATGGTCTTATGTCAATTCTTTTTACTTCAATTTTCAGTTTTTTGATGTGGGATTTATCAAGATTATGCTCTTAAATTTTGAAGGTTCATGAGCAGTATGTGACTAAATTACGGAGGAAACTACAGTTTGAGGAAAAAAGACAGTCTTCTCAGCGCCGAGTAAGCTTTTTGCAATTTGTTTCCATCTTTTCTTAGTTGTCTTGTTTCCCTTTTTTCGGTCTGTTGAAGATACTCTATTTAATAAATTTGGAAACTTTATTACTTTTCTGTTGTTGGATTTACCAGACAAAACTAGTTAATTGAAGTGTGAAAAGCACAAGAATATTCTGATAGATTTGGGAACTTCTAAGATTTACTAGTAACAATTTCTAAAGTGACATATGCCTGAATTTATTCTGATTCTTGCTGTTAATAAGAAGTGAAAGTTTTAAATGTGTCTTTTTTCCTTGGTGTTCCTTTAAGACCAAAATTGTAATTCTAGTCTTTCATTATTAAGGGAATCTTTTAAGAGCTAGAGCAAGCAGCATCTTCCTGCTGAATCTAGATGTGGTTTCGAGTTATGACTTTTTTTTTTGGTTTGTTTAAAGCATATTTTTGGGCTTTTACCAGGTCCTTTCAGACTCTGAATCAGTGCGATGGTTAAACTATGCGATTGAGAAGATATGGCCTATCTGTATGGAGGAGATTGTTTCACAGAAAATTCTCCTCCCTATCATTCCATGGTTTATGCAAAAGTACAAACCCTGGACTGCTGTAAGTGTTCAAACTATGTGTGCTTTCTGCTAAACTACCTTCTTACCTTCTTGATTCGATGCATCATATGTCATGTAGTGCTTCTGTTTTCTACATTTTTCCTGTATTTAGTGTCTTTCTTGAATTCAAGCAGTTCTACTTTTCTTTGACAATATAGTTGTTCATTTTATGCCATAACCAGCAAATTTGTAATTTTTACTCTTAGTAATTAAGTTGTTTGTTGAGCTGAGTTATCAGGAGTTTTTTTTCCCTTTCCGCTAATGCATACAGAAAGAAGCTGCAATTCAGCACCTCTACTTGGGAAGAAATCCACCTATGTTCACAGAAATGAGGGTTCTTCGTGAATCTACTGGAGATGATCACTTGGTATGTAATTCTGACTCAAGAATGTTTGACTTATGGCAGCAGTTGGCTTCTGCACATTTTTGCTCTATTTGCCGTGGCTTAGATTTATTTATAACATGTGCAGGTCCTGGAGTTGGGAATGAATTTTCGTACTGCTGATGACATGAGTGCAATTCTTGCCGTGAAACTGAGAAAAAGGTTGGGCTTTGGGATGTGGGCAAAGTTGCATCTGTTGGGCATGCATGTTGAGGGAAAGGTGATTCACGAATGGCAATTAATATTGTGAAAACCTGATACTGAAGAGGGAAATGAGTTTTTTATTTTGTGTGTGTGTTTTGGGGTTTTTTTTGGGGGAGGGGGGGGGGATTAGTAGTATCAGTTTAATGTTCAGTACTTATAGTTGCAGACTCTGTGAAGGCTTGAAATATTCGTATCGAGTAATAAAAAACTTTGATGAGTATGTTTCGAATGACTCTCTTTTCACATAGAACTGCTTTACACACTCTTGATGTGAGCAATATTTAGCTTAGAAGAGCTGATTAAAATTAATTAGCTAGAAAGATAGTTGAAGATTGGATTTTAAGGCTTGAAATTCAAGGATTTGCGGCACCCAAATTCTTGTGTGCTTAGGACATACCATTCCCCCTTGGTATTCTTTTTATATTATTGCTATATTATCTTAATCATTACTAGGGTAAAGAACATGGTTTCACAATGTTTTCTTCTTTGTTTTTTACCTGGTGAAGTGAGGCTTGAACAGAGTTGTTATGTTAAAGCCTAAAGAAATATCTGATGATGAGAAATTAGCTGATTCTAGACATTACCATTCTCAGATAAAGAACATGCTCAATGTAAACTGGTAGGATCACATGAGATCGTGATAGAGTGACACTTCACATATTAACTAACTTTTCAGAAGGCCTGAGAGATTCTAAGGTGAATTGCTACAGAAATCTTTCAATCATAGGTTTAAGTAGCTCTTCCTGATGCTTTGCGAAAGGATTCTCCTGGTCTATTCTGGTTGTTCTTTGTTTATCCCATATTGTGCTCCACAGTCAGTGGGTGCATGAGTGCGCCACATAACATATAAATTACCAAGTGGTTCACATCTTCTCCTGATTTCCTGCACATGAAGCACCAAGTTTTGTGAGCTACCCTTCTATTCCTCAAGTTTTTAGCTGTAAAAATGGCTTTCCCTGCTGCTAGCCAAGCAAACAAGCACACTTTTCTAGGTGTTCTGGGCATGCATACAGCATACCAAATGAGGAAACTCATGACACTTTTAGAGAATTCTATGTTCAGCATTGATAGTTTAGCCGTTGAATATGTTTATTCTCCTCTCAACTCTTTTATTCCTCTGTATTGTTTGATGGCCATATTTTAATTCCTAAAATAATATATTTGAACGTATCGCTGTTCCATATAGGTCTTGGTTGGGGTAAAGTTCTTAAGGAAGTGGCCGTTTATCAGTCGTTTGCGGGTGTGCTTTGTGGAGCCTCCTTATTTTCAGATGACTGTGAAGCCAATTTTCACACATGGGCTTGATGTAACAGAACTTCCTGGAATTGCTGGATGGATGGTTAGTTCAATGGGTATCTCTGTGTCTGAAACATTGAATTCACATTTAGACAATCTTCCTAAGATTTGTTTGTCATCCTTATCAGGATAAACTACTTGCTGTTGCCTTTGAGCAGACACTTGTCGAGGTGCGGTTCGTTCATATTTAAGTCTGTCTTATATTTAACGTTATTCCCCTACTATGCTTGTGGTAGAAGCACATTTTAGACTTTGATATGCTTCAGAATGGTGAAAAAAGTTTCAAATAACTTACGTTTTTGCTGAAAATGGTTTGAATAGCATACAATCAGGTAATGTGGTCTCCAAGTATCCAAAAGAAAAGGAAAAACAGACAGCCTTTGTAGAGAGCTTTAGACTAAGTTATTCATAATATCTTGCAGCCCAACATGCTGGTGGTGGATGTTGAGAAGTTTGTGTCACCACAACCAGGTAATGGTCACGCTAGCTCCCGCTCCCCCTACCTTTTTGGTGCTTGGTTTGCCCCAATATTATTGGCTCCAACTCATTGACAGGGAATTTGAATTTAATTTTAGATACAAGAATTATCAATGCTCAAGAAACTATAATTAGAGAATGTTTCAATTAGTTGAGATGGAAATTTCATTTTTTTGAAAAAAATCATTATGAAGATTGTTAAAATTTGAAAAATGATGTCTTAATATATAAAAAAGATTTATATGCATTTTTGAAGTTTGATTTCAATCTATAAGTTTTACTATTTATAAAAAGTAGGTAAATAAGTGAAAACGGGCTTTTGAGAGTTTAAAAAGGCAAAAAGAGTCACGTGCATGGCACGTGACTTTTCTCCATCCAAAAGTTGAACCTTTTAGATCAAGTCTCGTTTTCCGGTAAGTTTACTTTCTCCATCCAAAAGTTGAACCTTTTAGATCAAGTCTCGTTTTCCGGTAAGTTTAGAGTATTATGTGCACAATTCAAAAATTAAGACAAAAAGCGCACATCCGCTTAAACCAGTTATCAAGAATGCAATCTTGTCTTTTTTGTTGTTCTTTTACTTTTGTTAAGGGGTTACCCTAACCGGTTCTGAACTTGTAACCTACTTAACCCATTCAGACATCAGGTTATTTATCTGGATTAAAGTAAATCAAGGAAAAGAAGTTTTACAAGGCCACCTCCTGCTTGAGTAAATAGATAATTATCCCTAGTTATGTTGTGATAGAGGGAAGATTATAGCGGCTTGCAAGCATTTTTATTCTACCAATATATGCTAGTGTTGTGGAAGAAGTCCCGATTACATGAATGGCAGTGAAGTTAACTTGAATGTGTGGAAAGCCTGGAATGGTGATATTGGGTGGTGAGTGAACCATGTCAGTTACTCATTTTTGAGAACTAAAACTGGTTGATAGTCTGATACACAACTTGTTGATGATAAAATTCTAACATGAGCCATTCTGCACCTGTAGGGGGTTGAATAGGATTTGAGGTGGTGGTCATGTTTTCTCGAATATTTAGTGTGTTGTAGTGGGTGTCTCGACCTAATCAATAATTGAAATTACATACAAGCATGCAAGTTTTGCTACCATTCACATCCCCACCCCCAGGAATAATAAAAAAGGAAACGAGTAAAAACCTTAGCACCTCAATGTGCTTGAATTTAGTCTATTTGATTTCTAGAACAGTAGGCAAGATGTGATATTTGAAATCTTTTTTATATTAATGGTGGAGATGCTCATAGAATTGAACACTGCATGCTGATAGTCAAACACAACACTTTTCATCTTTCATGAGTATAATAGTATAATACATACTAATTAATCATACGTTTGTACATGCTGCAGAACTTGTGTAGATGGAAATAAATGGGATTAGAGTTGTTGGGCTTCTGTTTTTGGAATGATGGAATTCAATTAAATGTGTACTGCTGTTATCAACAACAAAAAAAATAAATTAAATGTGTACAACTGCTGCTAGATAAGTCTTTCGTTCTCATTTTGTCAGAAAACTGGTTCTCGGTTGATGCTAAGGAGCCCATTGCTTTTGTTATTTTAGAAGTTCTTGAAGCAGCTGACATGAAGCCGTCAGATTTAAATGGTAGGTGAAAAATTGTCTTGCTGTACTTCTGTCAAATCATTAGAAATATATGCCTAAGAGCTGGGTGCTCTTTTTCAGGATTCGCTGATCCATATGTTAAGGGACGCCTTGGCCCCTACAGATTCAGGACTAAAACTCGGAAGAAGACATTGACTCCACAGTGGAATGAGGAGTTCAAGATTCCAGTCTGTACATGGGAGTCTCCTAACAACATGCTCAATGTAGAAGTTCGTGACAAGGACCATTTTATTGATGATACATTGGGGTTCGTCCTATTCTCTCTTGGCAATTTAAATACTAGCCACCTTTCACCCCTTGACCATGTAGTGATTGGGTTACGCTCAGAAATTTTCCTTGTTTTGTGGTCTCTTTCCGGTCTTGTGACGATCATGCTTTAGGGGCTTGAGTTCTATTTCTATACTCATCTTGTGCCCACAGTTTTTATCATGTTTAGCGTTGTGCTTCAGCTGTCTCTCTTGCTAATCTGGTTGCTATCGTACTATGCTGACATGCAAAATACCGATACTAGTTTTTGACCTATGTTTTATCATTTTCTTCACATCTGGAGTTTTCTCATACATGAGAGGAATTAGGGGTTTCTTATTTATGGGTCCTGAAACATCAGAATGCCTTGTGCCCATTTGCACATAGTGATTTTACCAGACAAATCTCATTACAATCTATTTGTTTGGATTTGTTGTTTTAGATTTGGTATTTTCTCCAGCAGACCCCACATCAACCCTCTGGAAGAGAATGAAAGCGGAAAATAAAATTTTTAAATAAAGGATCTGCATTTAGAATTTTGTTTTCTATTTCTACTATTGAACTAGACTTGTAAAAGTTCTTCTGTACTTTGACTGCTAAAATAGAGAAGTGTCTTTTTTGATGTTAATAACTGCATGAATCACCTCATCTAAAAGTTTTAAGTTACATAAGGGATCACTTCTAAGTATTTATTTTAAACCTGCAACACGCCCCTTAATGCATAGAGTTGATACTTCTTTGTGGGGCTACGCATGCAGAAATATATCCTTGGTGAGTGGAGGTGAGACTCGATCTTAGGTCTGCCTACTTTGATACCATGTTGAACTATGTGTACTGTGTCATCTAAAAGTTAAAACTATTAGATTATACTACTCTTCTAATCATTTATTTTGGCATGCACCAAACTTACTGGACGATAAATTTTTCCCTTTTGGTGTATGCATTATCTGTCATTTTCCTTTTTTCATTTTGACATCAGTATGTTCTCCAACTGGAATATTATTCAACGCTGACATAAGCAGCTTATTTACTTGAATGTTCTTTTTTGTGTGAACAGAGATTGTTCCATCAACATCTGCGATTTTAGGGATGGGCAGAGGCGTGATATGTGGTTGTCTCTTCAGAACATTAAAATGGGGAGATTGCATCTTGCCATAACTGTTGTTGACTGTAGCAAAAAGGTATATTTTCTTATGAAATTTGTCATGAACAAGAAATTAGAATGTTAAGAAGCAAAGTTTTCACAGGGATTATCTTCTTTGCACCTGAAAGTTCTTTCCGTTATTCTGCTGATGAATCATGAATGCACTAAAACTAGATAAGGACTATGCTAAGTTTAAGGCAGTGCTATTATGAAAATAAGCCAGCGCTAAGTTTTCAGCAATTTTCAGCGCGCGGAGCAGTCATATGAGCGAGGAAGCGTGGACGATGAACAGGATATCAAATCTGCTGAGATGGATACAACTGAACAAAGCTCCTTAACCACTGAATCAGCCGATAAATCATCAAAAGCTGGAGATAAGTATGAACCTATTAATATCGAAGGGCAGCAGGAGACTGGTATATGGGTACACCACCCAGGGAGTGAAGTAGCACAAGTCTGGGAACCAAGAAAGGGAAAAAGCAGGGTTGATGGGGAAGTTCTTGGCGTGAGTGGTGATTCCAAGGGAAGTTTTAAGTCAACTGCAGGGGGCTCCCCGCACAATGATGAGTGCAGGTCTGATGGAAGTGTTAATGGAAGTAAGCCAGATTCTCCTAGTCGAATTCACAGGGGTTTACATAAGATCAGCTCGCTTTTCCACAGAAGTCCTAGACACGAGGATAAGTCGGGCAATCTCGGAGAACCTGAGACATCTCAACACGAGAATCTTAGGGCAGTTAGTGCCAAGGAAATTGGAGTGAAGATTATAGTGGATGACACGGTTTCCCTTTCATCATTGGTCACAACACCTACAGAAGATGGAAAAGAGAGTCATGAGGGAAATGGGGAACGCCCCAAAAAGGGGAGAGTGAGAGACAAGGCAAAGAACATTCTTAAACATGCTGGTAAGTCTGTTGGTGGTGGCATAAAGAAAGTGGTGTCGCGGAAGTCATCAGGAAAATCTAAAGGGGAGCTAGAATCATCAGAGACAGAGAGAGTGAGCTCCCTTGAATCTGATTCTTCTGATGCAGAGTCTCAACCTTCATCAATTGATTCACCTCGAGTTGTAGCACCTTCAGTTGGCAACACTTCCTTAGCCAGCTCTGGTATTGAGAGTTTTGACACCACAATAAAGACCAGTGGACCAGTAGAGAGGGAAAGCATTAAAGCTCCAGATGAGGTAGCAGGGAACGCAAAAGACAATCATGCCTTTGGTCAGACTTCAAGTTTCAAAAGTTCGAGTTAGACCAATGAAGCGAGCTCTGTACGTGTTAAGGACAGTTTTCTCATTTTCCCCCTTGTACAGTCTCTTTAAGCAGATTGATGTTCTTATTCCGTTCTACTTGTATATGCTGTTATGTCCTGCCTGTAATAGCTTCATGTAGGCTAAAGCAAACTGTACCATAGGTTCAAAGTGTCTAGTTCGTTCAAGTTCTGTAAATCATGAAAATTTTGGAAAGATCAGTTTTTTTTAAATTCATTTTTCCTTGTTGGATTCCTCTCCACTGTAAAAGTACTGGTTTATCTTAGTCAAGTTTGAAGGTCATGAAACAATTTAATTGCATTTCTTTGTTGGTTCTTTTATTTTTTTCCCGTCTAGACGCCGAGCAATTTCAGGTGCTCCTCTTTCACATGGATTTTGCGTTAGAGGTCTTTGAACTGGTCTTGTTTGAGCTAAAGGAAAGAGGTCTAACTAATTCAATTAATGATCCAGGGATTTCTCCGTATTACTATCTAAAGTCACTTCACAAATTGTGTAATCTTCGGGTTGCTATTGTATTTTGTTCTTCTGCTCAATCATTTTCTTTTCATAAAATTAGTAGTTGTGCCAAGGGGACTACGTAAAGATGTACCATATTAGCAGTCTCTTCGATTCATGCCACAAGTTACCCCATGCAGGAAATATTGCCAAATTCCAAATTGGACCATTCAATGGTAACCATACAAGGAGACCAGCTAAGGCTAGGTCGACATAAATTGTGTAGTTATCCTATGTGATTAGGTATGTAGCAAAAATAATACTACGTACTACTAACTTTTCAGAAGGATAATAAATTGTGATAAATGTGGAGTATTCATCAATGTCTATGTACTGTACCTTGTCAAAGTAGTATATCTATACATAAAAAAAATATAACCTAATGCTACCCTATCCACATGACAAGATGTTTTTACAAAATTATGTAGACATCTTGCTCTTCTATAGTACTAAAAAATGAAGTATATGCACGTGCAAGTTATGTAGTGACCGAGTTGTATCACTAATGATTCTTCTTTCCTGCGAGAATTGGCTGAATTTGCAACCTCCTACTGAAAGCCTCATTAAACAGAAACCGAGTTTGGAAAGCTGAAATTACTGGAAGCCAAGCCAATGAAGCTATAGGTGCAAAAAGAACTACACCCATTCCATAGTCATAAGCCCGAGCAAACACCCGAGTGAAGTGCCATAATCCAGTACCTTCAATCTTGGGTCTCACTGCTTGCCCAACCTGAGGAAACAACAACCATTTATGCAAAGCAGAAAGTAGTACAACATCAAGGCTTTTAGGAAGAACATATTCTGCACTTACCAATATGAAGCCCCAACCAGTTGGTAGAAAAGCTAGACAGCAGACAATCAAGTCTTTCACGGACAGATGACATATGATTGACAGGGTAATAATAGTAGCCACAACTCCTAGGAAAATAAAAGCTTTAAACAGCCGGAAAGTTAAGTGATGGTTTGCACTTAAAATCCGCCTTCCAATATTCAGCACCTGTGTCATGTTTGAGAATTCATTAAAAAAGTGAACAAGAATGTATCAATAATAGTACACTTAATACAAAAATAATGGTCAGATTCTCAATTTTAGTATTTCTTCTGCCATCCATTATATGTAAAGTATGTCAGCGTTGCAAAGACACTGAAAATTATATATTCTGTCAAAAGAGAAGTTCATGACACGAAACAGAAAAAGGAAAAGAAAAAAGGGATGCGAGGTTCAGAGTCTCAATTTCTTTGTTGTTTATATTTAAATTTAGTTTATACAACCCTTCTACATGGTCTTGTGTCACAAATTATGTAAATGATTTTGTCAAAACTCAAATTAAAGTTGGATTGTTGACGAAAGAATTCTGGATCAGATGTTCAATGCTTATAGCAGTTTTAAGGGGGACATACAAGCACCATGCAAATAGAACAAGAACTTAGATACTAGTCAAAACAATGTGGAGAAAGAAGCTTACCTTGACCAAGAGGAAAATAAAAGCAATGACAACCCATGAGAGCACATAGACCAGGAAATTTTTATGGGAGCCGGATATGTCTAGGTGATACACCAGTCCATACTGGTAAAGGAAAAATCTTAGTGAAAGGAGTATCTCAATTAACCGAGAAAATAGCCCTGCATGACGAAGATGAGCTTGTTCGTCATTCCACCAAGACTGCCAACTTTTGTCTTGTTGTATCCCTATACCACCTTGCTGATTGATCCACTTGTTCCAATCTTTCCAGTCATCCATTATCTTGCCCCAGTCAAATCCAGAAGGATTAAATAGAAATGGCGCAAACAACCAAGTCAATGACATGAACCATATCGCATAAGTTGTTAAAACATATGCAATGTTGCTCTCGTATGATCGCCTATACAAATCATAAACAATCAACAGAAGCAGAAGTTCAAATCCTTTGATGAAGTGACTCCTAGAGTAAAGTCTATAATTTTCGGTGAAGCTGGCGTGAAAAACCACAACTTTACGACCAGTGGGTCTATACTTGGCACCCCCATGAAGAATTGTTCTGCCATAATAGTGAGATTTTGTTCCAAAGGAAAAAGTAAAGAAAACAGCAGCCAGTTGCAATTGCATGAGAACAAAATCTTTAAGGGCATTAAGATACCCTCGCTCAAGTCCCAACTCTATGACCATTGGTAAACCCGTTAAAAGTCCAAGCTGGATAAATGACTGAGAGGCTAGAGCTGTTTCCAGTGATTTTATGTTTTGCAATTTCGCCTCAATGAGAAGCGCTCTTTGTAGACCACTTAATACCAGGTACAGCTGCCCGTATAGAAACACATATATCGTAATCACTGATAGCTGCAAAGTTTTGAGAACAGGGATTAAAAGAGACATAGAAATCAGCATAGCCAAGTGTATCTCAGGAGACCAAGAGAATATGGAAGCTGAAACGCTTGAGTAATTCATAAGAATTACCATTTACCACTATAAATTTCTTGATTAAGCAATAAGGTACTCCCTTGGACTCAGAAAATATCACAGTCTAACCTACACAGTTAATCAGAGTAAAATGTTTGAATTGATTATTCTATGAGTTTAATAGAAATAATTCTTAGAAATACGAAGAAGTAGTTGATTCAGATGATGTTCCATCAAATTTGAAGTAGTGGTTCATAATAGTTTCACGTGTTAAAGTGAACAAGAGTCCAGTTTTCTGGTAAGGACTGAAGGAAAATAGGTCAAGTATTGGGTTGGATGGAGTAATAATAAAATTGCAGCATTTTTTTTTTTTGGTTAAAGGGAAATATTTTATTGATAATCACACCACGGTTCCAAGTCGCGCATACTAATGCTCAGTTATAAAGTCTCGTACTCGGAGACAGTAAAAAAGGATAAACTCCAAGTTTGACTAAAAACTACTGAGTACTGAGTATTAATAAAAGTTACAAGTGAAGTATTGGTTATGTTAATTTCACTTGTTGGAGGAAGAAAGAGGTCGCCTTTTTCAAGGACCTAACAGAAAGCAGGAAAAGCATTTCCGGCTGGAGGAAGAGAGAATTGCATCAGTTAAGCCATTTTGATCCCTCACCATGCAAAGATTTTATTAAAAAAGGTTGCAAGTGTGACGAAGCAGGTCAAGTTTCCAAGTAGCTCATTCATGACTTACTAACAAATTTCATGTTCAAAGACAGCAAAAAGAAGATAAACTACAGGATGTAACGTAGTTACCAGGCTGTTGAAGTAGAAGCCAACGGTTGTAAAATAACACGAGAGCATTCGGAAGAAGTCAAATCTATGACCAAGGCGGTATATATCACGGCTGATTGTTTGTTCGCTGTTTCCATTGGCAACTTTAGCTTCAAACTTTGAAATCTGGTTAAGGCCTACATCACGGCCTTTTCCGACTTGCATGTACTCAAGATACATGACATATCCCCGTCTCAGAGTTGTGTTAAATCCTACATTACATCAGAGTGGCAAGTGTTTGCTAATCTGTACAACTTTACGATGTTCAAATAAACATTTTGCATTAACTGGAAAACCTGCAAAAACATCTTCGCTCAAGTTGATTGTTTTGGATGCTTTGCTAATGCCACCTCTTGTCAAATGAAATACTCGGTCAAACAAATCCGGGTGCCCATAATGGAACCTGACCCTGAAATTTTCGATGGAAAAGAAGGGAAAAAAATTATAAAAAGAAAAGAAGCGACAGTTGCTGTAAGCAAACTGAATATATTCTTATTTTCCTTTATGCAGAGAACAAGAGAAACACAATGTCACTATTGGAAAGGAATATAGAACTGATATTTTATCCCCAAAGACTACTTCCTTATTACTCATTTGATTATTATAACATAACAGTAAGCATGTCAAAAATAATCCTTAAATTACCTGAGTGGATTAGCCAGAAGCCTCTGGCCAATGGTAACAAAACTGGTCTCTTGATAGGACATAAACCAAGCTAAAGAAGAAACACTGCAATCAGAGAAGTGGATGAAAGCTTCTTTAGCATTTAATTCAAAAATTTCTCTTCTTTATTTTCCTCTTTTTAGAGTTAACTCGTTCTGCGAAACAAGCATTAATTGATGCAGGAATTCCCAATCCACATGTATAGCTAAAAACAAATGGCACTGGATTCAAATAGCCAACTATGGTAATTCAACTTAGTAAAGTTCAGAACTCAAACTTTAACTTTAACCCAAGAACAATGTGTAAAACTGGCTATCTCCATATTGGAGATTAACAATGAAAAATGAACTCCAGATAACATTCTTACCCCTAACTAAAGCTGGCTATTATATAATTGTATAATCAGGTCATTGTAGTCATAATTCTCAGATGCTGACCTTCCTGTAAATATGTGCTCTCTCATGCCAAGTACCGTGGGATGCCGCCGACCATGATCTTTCAGGAACTCTTGCAAGATATTTCGCACTTTCAAAGCTTCTTCTAAATAGCTATCCTGTAAGAACAAACTATTAGAACAGATATATGAGATTATTCTTTTTTCTTTTTCCAAAAAACTGAAGGCTGATGAATACCTGGTTCATGTCAATGGTTTGGAGAGCTTCACCACGTGTGAAAATTATGGAATGATTTTGATTTTCCGGTTTCCCCTCTCCAATATTTGGTGGGCCAGGAAGCTTTATGCGGTATACTTCCTATAACAGTTGACAAACAATTGTAAGAATAAGATAGACCACTAACAGACATTGTTCATTCAGATTAATTAAGGTACCTTATTCAACTCAATTAGAAGTACCTATATCAGAAGAATTTGATACTAAAAGGCCTAAGCAAGTGAAAAAAAGGACAGAGTAGGGATATTCACCCTAAGAATAATAACATAGGGAATAATAAAAACTTCTTGTTGTTTTTCTAATAAGGAGTATTCATCCGAACACAATAGAGTATATATCATTTACAAGTTTCCAGACTTCAAATCTATTAAACAGCACTAGAACAATCAAATTAAAATTGTCTTATGCAGTCCAAAAGTATCACAAGTAAAGTAAAACTGGAAGGAGGTAGTATCATCTCATTAACATATTAACTACATACACTCTTTTGATAAAAGCCAACTATTAACTTTGAGCCTCTTCAATTAACACCAGCAATACAGCATGCAGGAAATCACTTGTCCTTGACCCTAGTAAAATGCCACAGAATATGGATACAAAGATATACAAAATCCATTAATGATCATGAAAACCCGGGGGTAACAACTCATTTCCTATCTGACAAGCATGGTGGCATTACACTTTCTTGAAGTTAATATATTCAACCGCTGAGAGATTTCTTTTCATACCTGGTCAAAACCGTTAACAGCTTTAACTAGAATAGATGAATAAACTTTTCGCGGCTTGTCTGCCGTAATTTCTTCTTTCTCCTCAACATAAGCAACACGCAAGGAAGGGTACCTTTAATTACCCAAAAAAAAGAAGGAAAGGGTACCTTTCATCAATACATCCGCAAAATAACATTTCTAAATTGCTGAAGAACTTCTATTCAAGTACAATAATATCCAGAACGAAGTTTCATTGAAAAAAAGCACCTTATCATCAAATCAAGTATGTCTTTGGCCTGAGGGTCGCCAGAGTTCTTCTGTGATCCATATATTTGACAAGACACAACATGTGTAAATTTCATGTCTGCTAAGGCTTCAAGTTGAGCTGATAATGTATCATTTTTCTTCTCAATTGCATCATAACCTTGGAGGATATCTGGGGAAAGATAGAAAATGCAAACGACATCCTCTTTAATCAACTATGGGGATGGGGTGAAAAGCAAAACATCTGAACTGTTGTTTTGACAAACCATCATCCTCAGCCATGTCAAGAAAAGCTTGCAACTTCAGCGCTTTCCTGTAATACATCATTCCTCGGACTGTTTTGTTGAAAGAAAGAAAACAGAATAAAGAACATCTCTAGTAAGAACAGAGTTTAGATTTACAGTTTTAATGGAATTCACATTTAAATGAAAGATTATTCCACCTGTTCTGCTTAGAGTTTGCCCTCGGAAAGAAGCCCAATTTCGTTCTTCTTCTTCGAGTTCATCATTAGATTCATCTGATCTTTCCCTTTCCATGCGCTCCAAAAAGTTTTCCCATTCATCTGACAATATATAACTAAAATTAAGATTTAATGAATCACAATTGGTCCCTAACTTATGAGATGGAAAGAGCTCTCTCCCACAATCTCTAAAGCCACAGATAAGTTTTGTGGTAGCAACCTGGAAATATGTTTTTCATATAGAAAAGGATAGCGACCCCTTGTTTTCTTGAATTGAGCTCCTTCTTTGAAAATTTAACTTCCTCCATGTAGTGTGGAGTTAAAACACTGAGAGATAAACAAGTTTCATAAGTTGATCTATTGATGAAATCTGTTTACAAGAATATTGAGACTCTCATCTCAAAATGTTGTGCTTGACAAGTTCAATTGATTTGTCAGCTTTAGATGAAACAGGAAGAATTGAGACAGCATTTTGATAACCGAGAAATTCCCTAGGGCCAGTGGCATGGTTTGAAACTCGGTGGATAATGGGCCCATCCTCTACCCTTCTCCACTTAAATATCAGGATTTTATCTGCAACAAGGTTTGAACCTGTGATGTGCACCTAATCCACACATCACACGATGCGCTTTTGTATACATATTTATATTAGTTTTATAACCATCTCTTTATTTTGAAGAAAGATCTTTTGGTCCTTAACGAATTTTTGATCTTTAGTGAACCTTGATCATCTAGCAGAAAAGAAAGAACAGAAGCATCTTGCAGTTCCCAGGAAATCCTTCGACTTTTCTAAAGAAACAAAGGATTAAACATCTACTCAGATTCTATGAACAGCCGGAGAATTAAATAACCAAAAAGGTTTCAGAAACATGAGAAAGGAAGGTCCCAAAGATCCAATATTTCTTTACGTTGTTGAATCTCTCTTTGATCAATGACAATGCGATATTTCACATTCCTCACTACTAACAGAATTCAAATATCTTTAATAACGAGATCCTTTATACTACCTGAACTAGATCTTGTGCAATTATATTGATGAAAAGGTCGATCCTTGTTTACCATCCATATATTGTCTAACCAAAGCATTCTCTACATGTTTTATCCAAAAATGTTATTTGACCGAGTTCTTCTCCCAACTAACGAGGAGATCTTGGTGGCATGTCCAAGAATGAAACTGAACATAGTTTCGCAAAGAAATAGCACACTTGTTTCTCGAGAATAGATGAGAAACATGCTCTATATCATGTGATTGAATAGCTGACCCAGATATTTGTTGTTTGAAGGAAAAAAAACCTTCCACTATGATTGATATTTCTTTTCACAAAAAGCAAAAATGAGATAAGAAATTTAAAGTTACGCTAAGAGTTTGAAGTGACAAAAATATTAAGCAAATGTGATGAAATCTGACCTGAATGATAACATGTTCCGCACCTTTGGGGCATTAGGCATGTTCATAAACAGAGAAGTGGCGAAAAAGGAAATCCGCCTGCGAGCCTCCAAGTTCGTCGGTATATCCAGTGCTTTATCTTCGACAGTAAGCAGTAAACGGAACCGCTTGACCTACCATTGAAATTAAACAAGTCTCCATAAATGCAATGGGTTTGTGTAGCTATGCATACGTTTTTAGTAAGAGGGAAGTTCGTGGATGAAAAAAAGATGAACCTTTCAGATATAAGAACTTGCATATACAAGAGTAAGAGAAAGATAAGTAGTAAAGTGAGTTGCAGCACCTTTTCCATTAAAGAACCACTATCTGGCAATGGAAAATGGATTGAATGCTTAGATGCAAACAGTGGTGGTTCAATCCAACTGAAAAGTTCAGCGACCTCTTCCCCACTTTGCAGGTGAGCATAAAGTAACTCCATTGTTCTACAACCATGCAGGATGATTAGACACACAACAAATATAAGAATCTTATGACTTTAAATTCTTCAGCCATCTAACCTTGATCCATTTGACATCAAATCACTTGTTACGAGCTCAAAGATATCTTGAAGTGCCAATACGACTTTATTATGGTGGCTTTCATTTCCCTCAATCTTGATATATAACGATTTGCGTCAATATGGAAATCATGAGTGGGACAAATGAAGAAATTGGTAATAGTAAGGGAGCAAAAGGTTGATGTTTGTGTGCAAAGTTACCAGAAGCTCAAGCAAGGTAATACACTTAGCATTTAGAACCGGTAATTCACTCATTTTCAAGTCCTTGAGAAGTGTTGATCTTTGAATACTTTCCTCAATCTCATCTAATATGCCAGAAATGACCCTGAAAATTGGACACCCATGCCATGAATTGGGACTCTAAAAAGATAAGAGTAAAATTGCAGAAAGTGTTGTCCGCAGTATTGGTATCAATAGTAAATTGCATTTGAAATAATAGTCTGTACAACCTTCTCTCAAGGTCACCAACAACAAGAATTTCGAGGATGTATTTCAGTGATTCATAACACTCTGTCACAACCATGTACATGTACGTGTCCTTCTTTATTGTTCTTAAAAGCACTTCATCCTTTCCCTCAAAGTCTCGTGCAATACTTAGTGCTTTCGAAAGCTACCAAAACATGGAGAATAAGTCAACACACTCAACACAATAATGAATAACATGTAAGCTAATGTAAAATTAGACAAAGCTCCAAGCTTAACATGGTACCTTATCTGCTAAAAGAAAAACAGGCCAACAAACTCGACCAGAGAATAATTCTGAAAATACAGGCATTTTCATCAAATCCATCTCCCTGTTGTCAGTTATTACAGAGTTCTTAGCTTTTTAGTAAAGAACATCATGTCCACATAAGCTAGAGAGAAACAATTCTTTTTTTTTTTATCGGGATAGAGCTAGAGAGAAATAATTAACCTGTCACTTATCACGTCCTCCTCCCGGAAGCTACTGATGATTTGGTTCCATACAAGAACAAACTTTACGACGTTGTTCTTTTCCCTTTCTGAAAAGTGAAAGTTCTGCTAAACGGAACTCCAGAGGGATGAGATAGAGAATTTTAAAGAATTGGAAAGTAAACTTAAAAAACCAATTGTAAAAACCTTTTGGAACGTCAGAGGGATGAGCCAATTCTTTAGAATGTTTCCAGTATCTTTTGCTTGGGGTGGGACAAGACAAGCATTGAAAGCATCAGGTAACGTGTGAAATCTACTTCTCAGCATTCCTAGCGTCCGAATCTGTGGTGAACAAAAGATATGAGAGTATCCATATAATGGTTTAAAATTAACTAAAAATAACTCACCTCACCAAGATGGTGGAGGATTCCATACACTCCGCCAAAGATGGAACAGTAAACAGAATACCAGATTTGTGCATCCATGAAATATACCTGAAACAACAACAAATTCAGCACTGAAGAGATTTATGTAAACAAAAGAAAATGAAGCTTCATAAAGATAAGATGAAATCTTAATAGAACTTACAAGTACAATTGGAGCCCATATAGCAGCTATTGCTCCAGCATTGCTCTTGACTAAATTGAAGAAATCATTCAGAGGGATTTACATATCTACACTCTTCAGCTATTTAAGAAAATAAAAGGTTAGACATTACCTTTCGGGAAAAGCTCGTGCCAGTCGAAATTTTTCACTCCGATTGCCATGATCTGTCTTGTAGGTGATATAAGTGGTTTTATCTGGATATTCATGAAAAGTTAACAGGAGCTTGTGGGCAAAGATTTCAACACAGGTTAATTGAAAAGATGTTTCTTCCCAAGTTTTTCAGAGAAGACAAATAAACATATCCAGATGAATATTAAAGAATTTCTCTACAAGTCAAGGACTTGGGATTTACACATAATTTTAACATTCGTTGCTAACATCATTGTAAAGAAGGGATATCAATTTTTGCATCTGATAGTATGCTGTTTAATTGCAACGTTCAGAAAATCAAATTGTAAGGCCTATTTGCTATAACATAAAATGTTTTCGACAGAAAATATATTCATTGGGAACAGTTCCACTCAAGAAAATCATTTCCCACGTCAATTTCAGTGTCATTGGATACTGTTAAATATGGCAAGAATTGATACTATGTAAATATGAAAAGATACACAAATCCCTATAATCACACAAATCCCTATAATTAAGTAATTAGGAGATTTTGTAGGCTTGTAATTGTAGTCTTTCCTTATTTGTATTTCTGTCAAAGGTTATTTAAACCCAACAGCTTGAGGGAATAATAAAGAACTCTATTCACCATTTTTCTTCTCTTCTTCTTTCACATGGTATCAGAGCTAGGGTTTTTTAGTCCCTGCTCCATCTCATTTTTCTTCCTTGAACTAAAAGACTATAAAAGAACCAGATCCTCCTTGGTCGACTCTTCAGTTTTCTCTATTTCTTCCTGTTTCTCTTGTTTTTTGTAGTTACTCTCATTCACTTTCAGCTGTTCGTGTGTAATAAATACAACAATGGGAGATGATAAAGCAGTTGAAAATCAAATAACTGGAAAGTCAATTTTTTCCTCTTCACCATCTCCAACAATTACTACTGTTAAGTTGGATGGAAGTGGAAATTATACTTCTTGGGCAGCTTCGGTACAACTGTGGTTCATAGGTCAAGGATATGAAGATCACTTGATCAAGAATTATACAGAGATTGGAGCATCTGACAAACCAACTTGGGTTAAAATAGATGCTCAGTTATGCAGTCTTCTATGGAACTCTCTTGACAGTAAGCTACTTAATCTTTTTCAGTCATGTAAGACATGTTGCAGGGTTTGGAACAAGGCCAAAACCTTGTATACAAATGACATACAACTTATTTACAAGGTAGTCTCAAACATTGTCCACCTGCAACAGAATCAACAAGACATGGCAAGCTATCTTGGTCAGGTAGAATCTTTAAAGGATCAATTTGATTCTCTTATGCCTTTTACTGACAAGTTGAATGATCAGGAGAGACAGAGAGACAGATTTTTTATGGTTCTAGCCTTGATTGGATTAAGATCTGATCTCTCCTCAGTTCGAGACCAGATTCTTGCTAGCGCATCCGTTCCTACCTTGGAGGAAGTATCTGCCAGATTGTTGCGCATCACATCTACACCAGAGGTAAACTCATATGACACTTCTATAATGGCTGTACAAACTAACACTTTTCAAAATGGACCCAGAAAAGGAAAAGGGAAAAACACTAAACATTGCACATACTGTGATAAGGGAGGACATACACGTGATGTTTGTTGGTTGCTTCATGGTAAGCCTCCACGTAACAATGATCGTCATCGACATGCAATCAATGTGGCTCACAGCGGAGATGGTATTCTACCTACACCAGATGTCAAGGATAGATCATCTCACTCTATCACTTTGACTGGAACAGATTATAATGATTATCTTCAGTACCAGGCATCAAAGCAACAGTCATCTACCTCATCTACAGCTTGCACAGTGCAACCTGGTAACTCTTTTGCCTATGTCGCACAGTCTTCCTTTCCTGGACCATGGATTCTTGACTCTGGTGCTACTGATCATATATCCGGTAACCAAAATTTTCTTTCTGTCCTTAATTCTCCATCTGTCTTTTCTACTATTACCTTAGCTAATGGATCAAAGACTGCTATCAAAGGAATAGGTGCAGCTCACCCTCTACCTTCTTTACCTTTAACCTCAGTTCTTTTTGCACCTGAGTGTCCGTATAATCTTATTTCCATTAGTAAATTAACCAAGAACCTCAAGTGTCTTGTAATCTTCTCTGAGGATTCTGTTTTTGTGCAGGACCGGAGTACGGGACAGGTGATTGGAAGAGGACATGAGTCACACGGTCTATATAAACTATCTATTCCAAAACCACCAGTTGCCTTCACTTCCGCTATTTCCTCTGATTTGCTTCATTGTCAATTGGGACATCCAAGTCTTTCAAAGTTGCAGAAGATGGTCCCCAATCTATCTAGTTTACCTTTGTTAGAATGTGAGTCATGTCAGCTTGGGAAACACACTCGTGCTTCTTTCCCAAAGCGTGTCAATAATAGGTCATCCTCTATGTTTGAAGTTGTTCACTCGGACATATGGGGTCCAAGTCGTTTCAGTTCTTCACTAGGATTTCATTATTTTGTTACATTTATTGATGATTATTCTCGGTGCACTTGGTTAATTTTAATGAAAAACAGATCTGAATTGTTCTCTATTTTTCAGAACTTTTATACTGAGATTCGCAATCAATTTGGTGTTTCCATAAAGAAATTAATCAGTGATAATGCCCGAGAATACTTCTCTTCTTCTCTTTCTTCCTTCATGTCATCACAAGGTATATTACACTTGTCTTCTTGTGCACATACTCCACAACAAAATGGAGTTGCAGAACGAAAGAACAAACATCTCATTGAAACGGCTCGGACATTACTTATTCACAATCATATTCCTTTACGTTTTTGGGGTGATGCAGTTATTACTGCGTGTTATTTAATTAATCGTATGCCCTCCTCTATTTTGCAGTACAAAAGTTCACACTCAGTCATTTATCCCGAACAACCTATGTTCCCACTTCCTCCACATGTGTTTGGTTGTACTTGTTTTGTTCATGACCTTACCCCGGGAAAAGATAAACTTCAGTAAAAGGCTATCAAATGTGTCTTTTTAGGGTACTCTCGTCTACAAAAAGGATACAAATGCTTTGATCCATCTAAAAATAGGTACTTAATCTCAGCAGATGTTACCTTTTTTGAGACTTCCCCGTATTTTTCTCCTAATTCATTAAATCAGAAGGCCATATCCACAGTTCTTCTAGTTCCAACCTTTTCGCCTCCAACTCCAGCTCCAGCTCCACCACTCCAAGTCTATTTTAGACGCCCTCGACCTAATTCTCAACCTACTAATGCAGGTACACAAAGCCCATCGGATGACTCATTGCCTCCTCCAGCAATGTCTCATGCTTCGGTTGAGCACTCATCAAATGTTACTGATCTCCCCATTGCTCTACGAAAAGGTACCAGAACTACTGCCAATCAAACTCCCTCTTATACCTTTTTAAGTTATCACCGTTTATCACCTTCATATCATGCCTTTATTACTAGCTTATCCACCGTCAAGGTTCCAAAGACTGTGGAAGAAGCAATGGCCCATCCAGGTTGGCGTCAGGCCATGATTGAAGAGATGAATGCCTTGCACGATAACGATACTTGGGAGATAGTCCCTTTACCTAAAGGGAAAACCACAGTTGGTTGTCGATGGGTGTTTATAGTTAAGGTAGGTCCAAACGGAGAAGTTGATCGCCTTAAAGCAAGACTGGTTGCTAAAGGGTATACTCAGGTGTATGGCATTGATTATGGTGATACTTTTTCACCAGTTGCAAAGATGGCATTTGTCCGTCTTCTTATCTCTTTGGCAACGATGAATCATTGGCCTCTTTTTCAGTTGGACATTAAGAATGCATTTCTTCATGGAGAACTGGTTGAAGAAGTATATATGGAGCAACCACCAGGGTTTGTTGCTTAGGGGGAGTCTGGATTAGTCTGTCGACTTCGTCGATCTTTTTATGGTCTCAAACAGTCTCCTAGGGCATGGTTTGGCCGTTTCCGAACTGTTGTCCAACAATTTGGAATGACCCGAACAGAAGCTGATCATTCAGTATTCTATAGGCATTCATCTCATGGTAAATGTATCTTTCTAATTGTTTATGTTGATGATATTGTCATCACAGGTGATGATCATGAAGGTATTATCCAACTTAAGCAGCATCTTTCAAGTCAATTCCAGACTAAGGATCTGGGCAAACTAAAATATTTTCTAGGCATTGAGGTGGCACAATCTGGCAGCGGCATTGTCATCTCACAAAGGAAGTATGCCTTGGATATTTTGGAAGACACTGGTATGTTGAACTGCAAACCTGTGGACAGTCCCATGGATCCAAATACTAAACTTGTTCCGGGACAAGGGAAACCTCTAAAAGATCCAAGAAGATATCGGAGACTTGTTGGCAAACTCAACTATCTTACGATCACGAGACCTGATATCTCATTTGCTGTAAGTGTGGTTAGCCAGTTTCTCCAGTCACCTTGTGACAGTCATTGGGATGCAGCAATTCGCATCCTAAGATATGTCAAAGGTTCTTCGGGACAAGGTTTATTGTATGAAAACAAGGGACATGCAGACATTGTTGGGTATTCTGATGCAGATTGGGCAAGTTCTCCCTCTGATAGACGGTCCACTTCAGGTTATTGTATTTTAATTGGAGGCAACCTAATATCCTGGAAAAGTAAAAAGCAAGATGTGGTGGCTAGGTCAAGCGCAGAGGCAGAATATCGGGCTATGGCATTGGCTACTTGCGAGCTTATATGGCTAAGGCAACTTCTACAGGAGTTAAAGATCGGAAGGGACGAGCCGATGAAATTGATTTGTGATAATCAAGCCGCATTATATATCGCTTCAAATCCAGTATTTCATGAAAGAACGAAGCATATTGAAGTAGATTGTCACTTCATTCGACAAAAGATTGAGTCCGGGTGCATTGTTACGAGTTTTGTCAACTCAAAAGACCAACTAGCAGATGTCCTCACAAAATCACTCCGAGGATCCAGAATTGGCGATATCTGTAGCAAGCTAGGAGCATATGACTTGTACGCTCTAGCTTGAGGGGGAGTGTTAAATATGGCAAGAATTGATACTATGTAAATATGAAAAGATACACAAATCCCTATAATCACAGAAATCCCTATAATTAAGTAATTAGGAGATTTTGTAGGCTTGTAATTGTAGTCTTTCCTTATTTGTATTTCTGTCAAAGGTTATTTAAACCCAACAGTTTGAGGGAATAATAAAGAACTCTATTCACCATTTTCCTTCTCTTCTTCTTTCACAGATACAAAAGTTGATAAATGTGATAGTGGAGGAGGGTGGGCGTCAAACAAGGGCTGGAGGCATCAGGTGATATTTTAAGATCAGCAAAGAACATAAATAATGTTTTACAAGTTATTAGCAACAAAGTATATGCATTAGGAGTCAAGGAGTTGGACTAGAAATTGACTTATGCAAAATGACGTAATCATTTACCTCTATTTGGTGAAAATATTCTCCTTAATAGTTTTAGAAATGAATAACTTTATCAAAGGAAGGATTATTCTTAAGAACATTATACATCATACCAAGAAGAGCAACAACAACAACAATAACAACAATAACTAAGTGGAATCCCACAAGTAGAGTCTGGGGAGCGTAACTTGTACGCATGCCTTACCCCTACTCTGGGGAGGTAGAAAGGCGTAAAGCAATTATTGCAGGATACCACAGTAATGTTATTCAACTCAATTGTTCAGATAAAGAGTGTCTAAAACTCAGATAATATTGACCATGTGTTCTTTTAGAAAATACAGCACAACAACTACAACTATACCTCATCCCAAGCTAGTTGGGGTCGGCTGTATGAATCCTCATTATCATAAATGCTCTGTTTTGGTCCATAATATTTCAATACTCTATACTTCAGGATTATCTAACACTAGAGGTTCTCTTATTTACTCTAGTATTTATATCTCTATTATAGTAAGAGTCATCTAATAAGCACTAGTTTTCTAGACAGACAACACTAACATACTAAAAACTTTGGGCAGACAATATATAAGAAACTCATAAACATTCATAAAATAAACTTATTTTCTGATTCACTGCTCATGCATTCCAAAAAAAAAGGGACATGCCAATGATCTAATTAGTAATACTAGCTTGTAAGCCAAAAATAAGGCTTAGAACCACTCACCTCAAATGCGTAGCTAAATATGAATTTGCTTATTAACAAGAACATCCAAAAAATGGTATACCTAAAACCAGAAATAAGGCTTAATGAGGAACCCATCAAGAGAATACTTAAAATAATAAAAAATAGGCTCAGAGTAGGGACAATAGGATATACTTTAGAAGGGAGACTTGTCTTTCTTGCATTCCTCGCCCAACATATAGCTTAGGCTGCATTTTGAATACCGAGAAAAAAATCAACACTGACCGATAATGAATAAGAAACACATACCATTAAGTATATGAAAAAGCACTTTGCTTTCTCAGAACTCTTTTAGGTCATAGAATTATAGGTCAGACCAACATGATATTGACTTTACTTCAAAATACTAAATATGATAAGTTCAACAAAGAAACACCTTATTCATGCAAATCCTGTTTGCAAATCCCATAATAGGATTAAGATTTGGTCAACATAAGATAAGTGACTAGATGATTTTTTATCGTTACTTCTATTTTATTCTTCAAATTTCTTTTGCAGTCTGTGGGGATTTATCTGCTCAAATAGTTGGCAATTGATATGCAGTTAAGCTCAGATATCTTGCTGATTCCAGAAAACATTCATGAATTAGTCCTAAGCAGGCTAAAAAATCAAAAGAAGCTGTAGCAGGACAAATGATAATAAACAGTATCAGTATGTACTGCAAGCCTAAAATATTTAGAATCTTTGACTGCATTGCTCCAATACATTTGTGCAGGCTAGGACCAGGACACTGAAGGTTCACCTGAGTCCACCAGGATAAGAACATGCATATCCGGTAATTGGAGGTCTCGATATACTTTCCAACCACAGGCACAAAAAATAGAACCATGTCAATTGCATTGGTCATCAAGTAGAATGCAACTGCTACCATATAGGAAGAATAGCACCACTCTCCAAGCCAACTCCCACTTTGCGTTGAATAACAAGTATATTTTCTACGAGAACTAGCATAATATATGGGAAGAATGATGGTCCACATCATAGCAACAACCACCCTCAGCACATGTTTCAGAGTTTGATTGGGGTCCACTGTACATCGAGCTTTCCATGTAAAGATGATATCAAGAATAGCTGCAAGAATGAGAATCTTCACTCGTTTTGTCTTAATTTATGATAGGCAAGTAGACAATAAAATAAATCAAATAAGAAAAACAGTAGACAATAAAATTACAAGAGACTTAGCGGTCCTAGCCAAAATATTTGCACACCAATTTACATAAGGCGATTGGACTATTTGATGCTTAAGAGCAAAACTAACTATACATAGAAGAGTGACCATTGCAATTTTGGAAAACTAAAATAGTCATGAAAGATTATTTAACAGTGAACTCGGAGGAAACATTTTATTCAGGAAAAAAGGAAACCGTATTTTCAAGAAAATTTAAATCTTGGACAAGATAATTGCTCTTCATAAGAACCACCAAACAGGTTGTGTACTCAAATAAAAACTCACGGGGAAGCAACTTACAAAAGTAGACATCTTTAAGAGACATTAGCATTTAACGAGATTATGATATGAAACTAAGTCTTTCTTATAGCCATTGAAGTAATACCTCCATAGACAATATCCCAGATTCATTAGTTACCAGTCTAAAGCACACAATCACACACAAACAAACTCTATTAGCTACAGAGTAATTCCCTTCAAAAAAAAAAAAAAACTATCAGTTCCCAGAGAATCCCACTTATTGACTAAAGAGTGCCCGTTCTAATAATAAAAGTTGAAAACTAAGAAAAAAGTAACTTCAATGGGTGCCAACATGCTGATATGGAACGTTTAGGACGCTCTGAGATCTCTTCTTATGAAGTAGTCAAAATGCCATAATGCAATCACTTCTGTCCTAAAATGGTTCTGTACCTTACAGGAACCACTTATATTCAAGCAGATATTTACAATCCTACTTTTGTTTTAGACTCACTATATTGTGTTTCTAGCACTTCTTATAGATTAAACTCTAATAGATTTCTCCAAATCATGTCATACCATTTACAAGTTTAAGAACCGCTGATGTGATGAAGATACTCATAACATCCTCGAGTACTGTTGCATCAAAGACTTGTAGAGGAGAATCCAAATTGTGAGATGCCATAATTATCATTGCCTAAAAGAAAACAGGCAAGAAAGGAAGAAAAAGAAAAGGGATTTAGTAACCAGGTAAGAATGTATACTTAAGCTATTGTTAATATCTTCTCTTTCCAAACACACCTGAAGTGATAGGATAAAAAAGCTCCACATCCTGTCAAAGCTTCTGTAAATCTGCCAAAATGAGCGGATTTCTACAAAATTCATCTTCCCCAGCCACTTTGGTTCCTGCACCTCATCCACTAGGATCTGAAGATCACAAAATGAAACTGTAATTCTGAAATTTTAGTATCTTAAACATTGGAAAAAACAACTGATTTGCACATGATTAGTCCTGCTGTTGCAACAAAGCTCAACATTTCATTGTAAAAGGTGGAAAAGCAAATAGGAGAGAAGCAAATTACTTGTGTCCCCACTAATACAGAGAATCTTTAAAGCTAACTATGTCACCATGCTCAAACACATAACAAACAGGAATACCACACATTGATATACAGAAGGCTGCATCATTGAAGGAGAAAGCAAATTTATCCCTTCCCATAGACTTTAGGCAGTCAAAAGGTTTTAAGCCCAAGTATTTCTTGATTCAACAGAAAGGGGAAAGTGGTAACGATACAAATACGAGATACATTGAGATAAAACACAAACTTGCATTATCAATGAAATGACAGGCCACTTTCTTCTGTCTACATACATTATTTGGTATAATTTGAAATGTCAATAGTTGTATCTTACCCCCATTTCTTCATCTTCATTAGCATCCTTTTTGTTGCCTTCTTGGTTGGCAACAGAAGCCTTTTCTTTTCGAACTTTGCGATTAGTTGGAGATCCTATACAAAAGAAATCATGGTCCAGGCGCATGGGCCAACCTATTTGAAAACAATCTGGAGACCTGGAAAGGTGAAGCAACCAGCATATCATATAAACTTCCTGGCATATATTTAGGAGTCCCTCAACTGAAATATAAGATTGGCATGGAGAGAAAGTTAGCTCTACCAAAAGAACTCATTCAGATCATCATAGTTCCTCCATGTCGAGTGATCAGCTGTTCCATTTCTGCTTTTCATTGCTTCCTTAAGTGTTTCACAGATAAGGTTAGAAACTGAAATTGCAGAGATCAAAGGTAAATGCATGTCCAAACTTTGAAGTACCTTATATATGACATCATACACTGGAGACACTACGTTGTTCAGAAAAGATTCGGAATTTCCCTGGTAAGCTGGCATGAGCTTTTCTCCAGTTGTCATGCTTACAGCACCAATTAGCATGCTGTGCAACTCATATGCCATCTGCAAGAGAGAATATGTTTGTTCTGTTTTAATCTCCAAATGATCGTTGAAGCTTAAATCATGAATAAGGACTGCAGATGCAAAAACATATAATGGTGAAACTCTATTCTTCTGTATCAAGGATCAATGTAGATCCATCACTTTTGTAGCTTAAGTCTGTGGCAGATGGCTGATCATGTCCGCCTAACTCATCGTAGTAAGTGACAAAATATCACTGACATGAGCACGGGGCCAAATTTAGCATCTAACTTTATAGTGATAAACATCAAACAAAACAAAACCCATAACAGATGCTTCTATGAGCGCTTCTCTTTCCTTTTGTAATTTAATCCAAGAAAGTAAAGAATCAATTCTCAAACAAGACTGAGAATAAGAGTGAGGATAGTACATTTTCTTGGCTTGCAGTTACCTTTTCACTCTACTTTATTATATACACTTCGCGAAAAGAGTGTTTTTTGATACACCTAGGACAAGGATTCTATATGAACCAATGGATCATGACAAATCGTTTTGCAGTCCAAAATTGCAAGAAAACACTTCCCATCTACATGTCCAAACTATTTTCACCTCCACCTGTTCTCATTTCTAACCAAATTTAGATAAATAGCTGAATTATAGCTATGTCTCTTCTATTCATCAATTTTCCAGAACCTCATCTCTAGCTTAAGAAATTAATTAGACATCCCTTCTCCTAAAAATCAGGTCAATGATGGAGCAACAAGCAATTAGACCGTCCTAAATCATTTATTTTCTTTCTTCTAATTTTGCGGCACTGTACACTTTTTATAGGATTAGCCTTCAAACTAATAACAGAACTTAGGCATTAAACTTCACAAAGTCAAAAAGGACATGGACTGATTATAGAAAATTCAATTGATGAAACTTGAATACTTGCTTATTTCCTTTCTTTAGATCTTTTAGAATCTGTTTTAAGTTAGTATCAGAAGATACAGTAATTTAGATCAATAAGAGGAAAGGTTAATGTCATTAGCCCATTATGCGGTTATTTCTGTGAAAGTTTTAATCAAGGTCATTCTTGTAAGGCAAGCACACACTACCCTAACAGCTCAGCATGCGAGAAAAGCTCTCACCTTCTGAAGGTTGCTTTAAAGAGGAAAATAGAACCAACAACATAAATTTTCCAAATTTTATTTGAACCTCTGAAGACAGCTTGTATTAAATATTGGTATATGTTAATAATTCAGAGTAAAACTACTTTCCCTGCAACTCAAATCTTTTATGGAGTCACTTTTACAGAAATGATAAAGTGCCAGCTTACATGGTGAAATATGTAACACAGACATTCTGGCATAAATCTTAAATTAGCAGCCTCTCCCCATATCAGAAGATAGAGACCTATATACAGAAGTTTGTATTGCTGAGCCTCCTGTTTCAAATATGGAACCCTGAACAGTGATGAGATAATGAAAAAGTTGTTAGAGAGTGAAGTGAAGTAAGAAGAAAAACAACAACTTCCACTAAGCAGCAGGAATTTGAAATATATGGTTCTGTCACAGACTATCTTACCTAATATTGCTTTTTCGTCCCAAGAATTTGCACCAATCTGTATAATTTTTAAAAAACTTCTTCATCAGCTCATCAACGGCAACATCCCCTAGCTAATACCAGGAAAGCAAGCATAACATAGCTGATTAAATTGACACCTTAACTAGAAAGAGCCAGGTAATACTAGTACTGCACCTTGGGTACTAATACTTGCTTCTGAGTCTGCCGAACATGCGCATTAGCAAGTAATAAAATTAAATGCTCTCTCTGATTGGCTACATTTCCTTCCTGACAAGAGAAAGGTGATTTTAATCATTGATGCCATAGACAGGGAGGATAAAATGGTTAAATTGAGAAGTGCGTAGGAAATGATTTTTCCAGCTTTGATAATCTTGATACAAACAAAATGTACAAAGGAAGAAATGGTGATTGAACGGAGAATTTATGAATTGAAATGCAATAGAGAGGTTAATACTTGAAATCCAAAGCAAAACTGGAGCCAATTGAACAAATCCAGGTTGGTTATGTGTTTTTGACAATCTTCCAGGAAAGGCAAACCACGAACATCACGAACTGCTGCAACCGCAACTTTAATCTGTGGAATATTAAGCTCATTATTATAGCTGTCACACAAAAGGAAAGAAGACAAAATTGCCCAATAGATAGGCTTTTTTCACCTAACATGGGAAAAAAAGGGGAAGCAACTGCTACACTCAAAACCATTTAGCCAGTTAAACTCATATAATTATCTATACATACCTCGGGGAGTTGCATGATTGCATGATGAATTCCTCCTTGATCAAGAGGAAGAATGTTATACGACACAAAGAGTTCAGATTTGGCATCGCGCCTCTCACTCCCAGCTAGAGCCTAATAAGAAGACACATAGAAGGTTCTATTAGCACGCAACCAAGATTGAGCTAACCAAAGTAATAAGAGAAGGAAATCACATAAACAAAACCTGAACACCTGCTGCTCTGGAAACTGTATCCAATACTTCAAACAACACTGAAGCAATGGCACGTGCTTTAGTCAGCCTTTCTCTGTGCAAGTAGAGAACATGACACGGTGATTCTACGGACATTAGCGCTCTTGATGCCAAAGATAAACCCTGATAGAGTGGAATCATTACCTATTTTCTAGATGACTCTCTGCACCATATTTGATGATGTAGTCTTTATACTCGCGATAAGCACGTCTAAGTTCACGTAAATCAGTCCTTTCCTTCCTTTTCCTGAGAGTAACTTCTTCATCCTATAGTTCATAGAATTAGACAACATGACAATTCAATAGCATGGATCTAGATAGAAATAAAGTACCGGGAAACTATTAAAAAAGCTATTAACTCTGTTCAAACAGTTGAAGATGGTAGGTCCGGGATGAAATGAAATGCGCTAAATGTAGACCTGAAAATTCATATTGTAAGTTACAAACAAAGAACTGAAGCAAGATTTGAGATTGGCATTTCAAGGTCTGGTATGGACTGTACAAGAGGACTTGGTCCAATAGTTTCTGCTTTAGTACAAAAAATTGAAGTTTCTGTTTAGAAATTCAAATGCAGATTATGAGTATAAATTACCAATCTTAGATTTTCCAGAATACATTTTTTTCCCTCTGAAAGCTGTTTACTAGTTCAAGCCACTAATGACGTTAAACATGACAGGGAATCCTGCAGCTCTATTTCAATACAGCTATATTTACATTCAGATTGAGTAACTGTCCTTTAAGATAGATTGTACCTGTTCAAGCCGTTGAAGAAGAGCAGTTTTAAACTGCCGTACTCCTCGGCCATTCGAATTCCTGTCCAAGTTATGCGCTACTTCAAAAGCATGAAAACGACCTGCTTAAGAAATCTGGATTAATCACTTATCACTGAAAAGAAAATAAGTAACATTAACAAAAGAAGAAGGAAGGAATGAGAAATGAAAATAATTAATTATATTTGTTTCGGCACGTTCATCTCCTCTGTACATTATGGTTGTATGGATGAAAAAAAGAACTTTTAACGCACACACTACTCTTCAATTTTTACATTTTCTCAAATTTTTATCCCTAAGATAAAAACTAGCAAAGCAAAATGTAAAATCAGGCCATGCTCTTTTTGATATGTACAATTTCAGTAATACAAAAATGTTTCTTACCACAGTGTGGTTCAAATAACCTCCTTAGTGCAGGAAAGAAAAATACATGGTTGAAGGGACAATCACACGCAGCTAGAAGAACCATTAGCCAAAGATTTTCCAGATGACTTGAAATTCTCCAATTTTGACTCAAAGTTTATGGTCAAATGGAATAACTTAAAGTGGTGGACATACTAGCTAAAGAAAATGTTTTGATAAAGTTGAATTGGAAAATGACAAACTTGTTGCTACTTGAATTTTTTCGAATACACACACTATGCACATGTAATCCTAATTGAGTTTCGTGCACCGACTAATTTTTTTTAAATATAGGTATTAAGCTCGATAGAAACATGGAAAATAGTTCATGGGTTCAAGCCGTGGAAGCAGCCACGAATGCTTGCATTAGAATAGGTTGTCTACATCATTACTCTTGGGGTGCCCTGCATGAATACGAGATGCCCCTGCATGAATACGAGATGGTTTGTGCACAAGGCTGCCCTTTTAGTAACATGGAAAATGGTAGAAATAACCTATTATAACCAGTCAAATTGCATTGATAGTGTAAAGACTATTAACTTGCTAGTGTATATAACTTAAATCTAATTCTAAAGCGACCTCTTCGAATTCATTGAATTATCAACCCATGACTGAAAAGATTAACACACTGCCATATTTTTAAACTATAACAGCAAAACAAGCAATCACAGAGGAAAAATTAGATAAAGCCTTACAAAGATAAGCGACACGAGGCTCCTCTGACTCAATAAGATTAGCTACTCGAAGAAATCGTTGAATCTCTGAAATCAAAGTGACTGGCAACTTCTCACTGTCAAAGGGCTCAGGCACATGATCTCGCCCGAAAGTGATTGATCTAGTGAAGGGTCTTTCATTGCTTGTGGTATAATCTCTTCTGCTGGTACTAGCAGCAGTAGAAGAAGTACTTTCTTGAATTGGTTCTGCAAGAACAATTTCTGCCATTTTGTGGAAAGCCAAGAAACATTTGGGAATGCAAAGGAGAAATAATGCACGAGTTTGAGAGTATAAAAATAGGATCTTGAGTGTATATACATGTTGTTTGGTTTAGTACAACAAAGTGTGAATTTTGCTTTTTGGTTGCTTTTGGGAATGTGATCTTTTTCACTTTTGCTTTTTTGTGTTGTGTTTTCTGAATCTTTTGGACTGTGGAAATCAAAAAAGGAAGTTGAATCAACTTCTTGGCGGGTATTTTAATGTTAAAAAAACCTAACAAATGGGGGCCAACAAACCCATTGTTTACCTGGTTAAGGCATGACATAACATAAAGAGACCATTTAGATTTTTCACAAGAAACTTAACCCTAGGTTTTTGTAATTAGGTTAAAATAAACTCACCTTTGTTTAGTTCGCTCTTTTCCTTTTATAATGTCTTTCTTTGTCAAGTCAGCTTTAAGGCAAATTTAGTACTCCCTCCCTTCATTTTTAGTTATTTAATATTCTAAAAATAGATTTTTATATTTACTTATCACGTTTTGCATAATAAGAGAAGATAATTTTTGTTTCTGTTATATCTATAGTATTAATTACTCATTTCAAATTATTTTTTTAAATTCATTAAAAATATAGATCAATTAATATGGGTATCATGATAAATTATGTACTTCATTTATTATTTTTTACGGTATATGCAAAGTCCATAGTGGACAAGTAAAAATAAACGGAGGGAGTACATAGTTGAAAACTACGTAGAGAAGAAACGTCATGACTCATCCCTTTGTACGAACTTGTAGAATGTTGGGGGCTTTAATTTAACTTACACTGCAAGATTATGAAACAAAAAGGAACTTTGCAGTTTTCCAAAAACTAGGATGATCCTTTGCATTCTGAGGTTGGTCTAGCTTTAATGTAGTGAAGAAATACCAAAATATTAAGTAAATTATTTCATACACCTAAGCTTTAATGATAAAAGTTAGTATTCGATATTTGTGCTGATAAAAGGTGATAAATAGGTGATGGAATAATAGATGTCTATAAACTAGTCAAGACAATATTATTTCTTTTTGTCTAGTAGCTACTTTACTAGTGAAGTCTTATGTTTTGGCAGAGCTACTTTAATTGTTCACTGTAGAAAATGCCATACATGAAATTTATGGCTTACAAGTTGTCAGCAAACAAGTACTAGGAAAGATCTGTTGTTAAGCGATAAAGACTAGGCTTGAAGCAATTAAGCAAAGTTAAGTAAAGGGAAAACCTTTATTTGGGTGGAAAAAGTTTCACCTCCCTTTTTCTTTAATACAGACTAACTCCAAATAATTGACAGGAAAATGCTTCTACTATGTTGCTGGGTCATGTGGGGGGTGCGTGTAGGGTATTCAGCTTTAACCTTTAAAAAGGTCATGAGACTCATTTTTTGCAACTACTGTAAAAAAGATAAATAATTACAGATTTCTCTCTTATAGGCCATGAGGCAATCAAAAAGTATTACTACTACTAGCAGTCATTGGAAAAGTAGTCTTATAATATGACTGCCTTTTGCTATTCCTTCCCTGTTAAGGACCGCAAAAGGTCAGTTCTCATCGGAGGATCTGATGGGTTCTTCGGTAATTGGAAATATTAGTGATAGACAATACAGCGGCAGCCTAGTGCACCGAGCTGTCTTTTAGACACACATATGTGTAAGCTTCTACCTTTAAGCTACTGCGGAAAATGCAACTGAAGTCAGCCAGGGTCAAAGTTATGAGTTTAAAATTCTAGTTCTTTTCCATTATTGAAGTTTAAAATTAATAATTTGTACATATTTAATAAATTTTTTAAGATAAATATATAATTTGGACTAAAGCTACTGAGTTTATATGAACATGTAACCTACACACTTGGGGTCTTTCCTATAAAACCCAAGGATCCATCAGCTGTGATATTCTTCTAGCATGAGGAGTCTAATCTTATTTCTATGTCATTCCTTCAGAAGAGTATCAAAGGATTTTTGCTTCCAGATTTCCATTTATGTTTTTTCTTTATCTTGACTGATTAAGAGATCGGATTTGGTTATACTTTAGATGGTTAGATTCATACAAACTTCCAAATGTCACATCATATATAGTCCTCGGGAGTCTAATCTCTTCACCACTTTTTTATCACTAATTCGAGAAGGGGCTACAAATAGGCAGGTTAAAGCAACAGGCTGATCCTACCACATGGGCAGCAACATCAATGATAAAAATGTGCATCTAAATTTTTTACATAGTAAGTAGTCTTGTTTTGTGTAGAGTAGCATTTAGTTGCCAAAGTTTTAACTACAAGTGTGCGTGTTCATTATAGTGCACGCACCGAAATATTCGCTTATGAGACTCAAAGGGGAAGAGGACTAAGGTAGGAAAAAAAAGAAAGAACAGAATGGAACATGAAAATATTGACTGTATTCCACTAAAGTTACTAAATTATTTTTTTCTAACAAACAATTCATTCAACTTTACCTGAGTAAGCTAAAAGGGGGGATAACTATTTTTTGTAACAAAAAGATTATTCAACTTCGCCTAAGTATCACAAAAAATTGGGTGAATATTGGTGAAATTACCCCTAAAGGTCAATGAACAATAGGCATAGTAGCCTACTCTGTAGTGCAAGTTGCAACTATAGTGTAGGTATGGCTTGTCTTCGTAAATAGAGGAGGAATTCCATCACAGTGTAAGATTCTGCAGCTAAATACGTCCTAAGATTAGACCAGATATTTCACATAACAGAGAGCAAGAGCAGAAAAAGAAAAAAATGAAAATTTCACATTAAGGATGGCCATTCTACACTGATGTCCAGAAAAGAAAAAACAGTTAATAGGTCTTTGGAAAGAAATTTTTACAGTAATTTGGCAGAGTCGCCATTGTCACACCTCCTTTTTCCAACCCCGCGAAGGGCGTAGGGAGTTTTTCCAATTAAAGGACAATCAAAACGGGATTTATTTATTTATTTCAGAGTCGCCACTTGGGAGATTTAGGGTGTCCCAAGTCACCAATTTTAATCCCGGATCGAGGAAAAGAATGACTCCATATTACAATCTGCGTACCAGAAATCCGGATAAGGAATTCTGTTAACCCGGGAGAAGGTGTTAGGCATTCCCGAGTTCCGTGGTTCTAGCACGGTCGCTCAACTGTCATATTCGGCTTATTTATCTGATTTTAAATACAATTATGAACCAATGTGCAAATTTAACTTTTTACCACTTTATTATTATTATTATTTTTTTTAAAAAAAAATAAAAAATTGTGAACATCGTTTAAAACATGTCTTTGGATTACGTCACATGAAATGCACCCGCAATCCGGAACACATTTTTATTCAATGTTTTAGGATTTAGATTTGGGTCGCATGAAATGCGCATCCGAGTTTAAGAAGGTAAAATTGATTAAATCGCGCCTAAAGAGTCTAACGCGTCATTATCTTTGGGGAAGGAAGTGAAATTCACTAAACAATCCATCCCAAATTCTAAGTAATTTTTTTTTTAAATAATTAAATAAATAAATGAGATTGGAGAATCCTGTAAATTTTTGTATTATTTACATCTATTTATTTTTTAGCGAAATCCTTCCTTATTTTAAGAATATCCTTTAATGACTACCTTTTTATTATTACTAAGTTTGTTTATAAATATAAAATCAATATCTACATTCTTGAAAATGACATATTAAATAGAAGAGAAAAACAAATATTAACAGAAAGTAATAAAATTTATAATCATAAATACAACATGGAATTGTCGAAAAATAAAATAAAAATAAAAAAAACTAATTATCCCATAGTTAGATTAAAATTCAAATTGTTAGTAAGACTTAAGCTTATTGAAACTAATTATTTACAAATACTGAAAATTGAAAGAAAGAAAAATAAAAACTTGATTACTAAACCATATTTCTAACTTTGTTTTAATTCACATCATGTCCTAATACTTGTTCGCAAACTAATTCATGTTATAAATGAAATTGACTACATGATTCTGATTAACTTATCGTTGACGAAAAACCTTATGAATAAGGAACTTAGTTAATTTTTGCCAAACTGATTCAATAACGCCATTTTTACGTTATTTCTTCTATTTTTGTTATTAAACAATTTTAATTAATAATCAGGCTTAAATATATTTCCTAATAATCTGGTTAAGGCGTTATTTAATATGTCGCTATAATATGCCTAGTTATGCCAAATGACAGTGATTTACAGAATAATAATACATGAATAACCTAAATACAATACAAAAAATTAAATTAAACTAAATTAAAAATTTAACACTCCATTCTTCATTTCAGCTTACAAAATGCCAAAATTACAGTTGTGTACCTGATATTATCAATATAAGAAGAAGAAAGTCAGCAACGTAATACGTAACACAGCAACAGCAACAATAACCAGCAATAACCAGTCAACGAAAATCCCAGTGACAACTTTGAAAAATTCAAAATAAAATCCAGGAATGCCGAAAATAACGGACAGAAACCAAGGAAAATTTTCAGATTTTTGAAAGGCTAGTTAATCTTCAACCCTTAATTTCTACACCTGTATACCAGAATATTTATCAGGTGTGTACTACTTTCTCTTCTAATTTTCAACTTTTTTTTTAATTTTTCTTTGTATGTTTTTCTTTTCTTGAGAGTTTCAATGTTTTTTTCGGAATAAATGTTCAGCTCCTTTTTTTTTTTTTTCTGTATCTCCCCTCTTTTATTCTGATTTCAAGACTTCTTATAACTCATCCCATAAATCTTTTAATCAATTAAAATCAACCCATTTTCTCTACCAAACTCATTATCTTCTCACTCATCCCCATTATATTAAATAAACATATCATACCACCCCATTTCATTTTGTCCCCCATGCTTCTTTTAAAATAATGCAAGATTCCCCTTTAAATTAAATCTTGTCCCCCCTTTATATTAAATAATAATATCACAACTCACCCCATTTCATTTTGTCCCCCATGTTTCAAATAAACAATTACAAAATGTACAATTCCTAAACTACCCCTTCCGACCTTACTGAAATTACCAAACTACCCCTGAACGTATTACAAATTTACCAAACTACCCATCAGCTATAACACATCAATTAATCAAACTTAACCAAAATATAGACAATATGATCAATTTCTAACAATGTTCAAACAACAATATGAACACGGATGAACATCATAACAACAATATCACATGAACATGATTTTAACAACATTTCAACAACAAATCACATGAACACAAATTGAACAACAAAGAACAACTAAAATTTGATTGAACAATATTTTAACAACAAACAATCCTATTTTCGGATTCAACACCAACAACAAACAAAGTATGAAGATTTCTAAATTCAATCATATTAAACTTAAAATCAACTCTAACAACATTACAACAAACAATTCTTATATTAAACTTTAAACAAGATTATGAGAACAATTCAAGCAATAATCATAAATGGTAAACAAGAAATCAAACTATACAAAATTCGGATTCAAGAACAATCAAACAAAGTATGAACATGGATGAGTCTATTTTAAAACAACAAACATGACAGATTAAATGATTAAACCAACATTAATAATTTCTGGAAAATATATAACAACATGAAACAAATTGAAGAAATAATCAATTAAATTTCAATTTGAATCTAACAAACAATCAAACTAACAAATTCTTACCTAAACCATAAAACAAACATGAAATAAACATGAAAAACCACTAATTAAATTTTCACTTGAAATCTGAAAATTAATTCAACAAAACATATGAACATGAACAAAACCAAAAATCAAATATCTACCGATTTTAGATTCGAGAAATATCAAAACGAAACACGGAAAAAAAATAAAACTCAAAATCTACTAACCGGATCGACACGAAATATGTACGGACTGTTTCGACAAACTTCGACCAAACAACTCATGTCATTTCGGATTTTGACGAAGCATTCATGTACAAAGAATGAAGCAACAACAGAAGCAATACCTTGACCAAACAACTCGTCATGTAAAGCTCGACGAAGGATCTTGATTCGACGATAAACCTTCGAACTTTGCCAGACTTTAACCGGACTGCCTTGCGTCGTCAACAAGAATACGATGGTGAGCAACAAACATGACTCATGGAGTCGTCAATGACAATACGCAGCAGTGAAGCGACGCCGCGTCCATGGCTGGAGCTCGGGAGCTCGACCACCTAATTCGGAGTCGACGAAACAAAGAAGATGAAACAGTAACAGTAGCGCGAGCAGTGAAGCGTCTGAAGCAGACGCAGCTTGATGCGGAAATAGGAGCAGTGAAGCGACGCCGCGTCCATGGCTGGAGCTCGGGAGTTCGACCACCCAATTCGAAGTCGACGAAACAAAGAAAATGAAACAGTAGCAGTAGCGCGAGCAGCAGGTGGACTGTTGGGACGTGAAGTTGAGGACTGGTTCAGCAGTGGAAATGATGAAGGTGAAAGGGAGTCGACGGACTGGTCGTTGATGATGAAGACGCAGCAATGGCGACCATGGTTGTCGAGTTCGAGCTTGAAGGTGGTTGTGTGGTTTTAATGGAGGACGGGGGGGGGGGGGTCGTTTGGACGCGAGGGTGTTTGTGTGGACGAAGAAGAAAGTAAAGGGAAGCCATGGGAGGTGTTTTTGAGTTTGGGGAAGAAGAAGCCAAAATGGGGGGGGGGGGCGGATCCTTTCTTAGTTTTTTTAGGGTTTTGTTTTTTTTTATTTTTATTTTTTTGTTTTGTTTTGTGTTTGGACAAAAAATGAAGAATGAAAATGAAGAGGGGAAGTTGGGTTGTTGGTACTGGACTGGGTCGACCCAGTTTGAAATGGACTGGGTCGTAGGGAAGATTGGGCCATTTTTTGGGCATGTGGCTTGAAATCGAAGAAGAGGCCCAATTCCGACTTTCTTTATATTTTCGCTCTCTTTTCTTCTTTTATTTCTTCTAAAACTAATTTATAAATACTTAAACTATTATTAAGAATTAAATTAAGTTATAAAAGCGCAAATTAACTCCCAATAACAATTAACGCACAATTAATTAATAATTAAGCATCAAATTGTATATTTGGACATTAAACGCTAAAAATGCAAACGATGCCTATTTTTGTAATTTTTAATTTTTGTAAAACAAATTTAATTACTAACAATTTTAAAATTAAATCCTACATGCAAAATGTGACATATTTTTGTATTTTTTATTAATTTAGCAAATAAACACGCATAGACAAATACAAATAATTATTCAAAATATCACAACATATCACAAAATTGCACACCAAAGAAAAATTATTTTATTTTTTGGATTTTTTGGGAGTAATTCTCATTTTGGCAAAAATCACGTGCTTACAGTTGCCTCTCTTTGCCCGAAGACACGAAGGGTTTTCGTGCAAAGATAAAGCGTTTGCCCATCCGAGTACTCCGTGTGAAACATTTTTTGAAAAAGATTTGACCGAACCTTTGCTTCAAAGGTTTCCTACATATCCTGGGCTAAACAGGAATCAGGTCAATGTAGTTCGGGAAATTTTGGTAGCTGGGACTACCGTGAGACTGCAATGTTACTGCTATTGCATGCTGTTATCACTGCTTACCGATCTCCTTATTACACCGTGCTTAAAAATAAAACAAGAAGCTAGGCTAGATTGAAATTTGTTCCTGTTGCCTTGCTTTCTTATCGGCTTGTATTTCATCCGGTGCTTTTCTTCCTTGAATTTTGGAATGATACTGGCCATTTGCTTTTCTGAATACCAGTTTTCATCATTTTGCTCGGTCCGCTGGGGACATGGCTTTCTTCATTAAGCTTTTTGGCGGTTCCTCTGGTGGGTACGACTTTCTTCATCAGACTTGTTATGTTAATGTTCACCAGCTGCTTCTTTCAAGACGCCTCTTTTCTTCCTTTTGACTCAGGCGCCTGAATTTGTGCTGGGATCTTTTATTGCAACCTTCTGTTTCCTGGTGCTGGGGATTTTATTGTTTCCTGCTAGGGATTTTTGTTGTAACCTTCTGCCTTCCGGTGGGGTTACTGACTTCAAAATCTGCAGTATAAGACTGAAAAGTATTCCTCTCGTTATACAGGTGGGCGCCTGGACATGAAATGAAAATGTATACCCGCATTATACTGGTGGGCGACCTGGAAATGAAAAACTGAAATGTATGCCCGCATTATACTGGTGGGCGACCTAGAACAGAAATGAAAACATAAATGCATACCCGCATTATATTGGTGGGCGACCTAGAGCATGAAATGAAAACATAAATGCATACCCGCATTATACTGGTGGGCGACCTAGAACATGAAATGAAAAGATAAATGCATACCCGCATTATACTGGTGGGCGACCTAGAGCATGAAATGAAAACATAAATGCATACCCGCATTATACTGGTGGGCGACCTAGAACATGAAATGAAAACATAAATGTATACCCGCATTATACTGGTGGGTGACCTAGAACATGAAATGAAAAGATAAATGCATACCCGCATTATACTGGTGGGCGACCTAGAGCATGAAATGAAAACATAAATGCATACCCGCATTATACTGGTGGGCGACCTAGAACATGAAATGAAAAGATAAATGCATACCCGCATTATACTGGTGGGCGACCTAGAGCATGAAATGAAAACATAAATGCATACCCGCATTATACTGGTGGGCGACCTAGAACATGAAATGAAAACATAAATGCATACCCGCATTATACTAGTGGGCGACCTAGAACATGAAATGAAAAGATAAATGCATGCCCACATTATACTGGTAGGCGACCTAGAACATGAAATAAAAAGAGAAATGTATACCCGCATTATATTGGTGGGTGACCTAGAACAGAAATGAAAAGACAGAAATGTATTCCCGCATTATACTGGTGGGCGACCTAGAACATAAAATGAAAACATAAATGCATACCCGCATTATACTGGTGGACGACCTAGAACATGAAATGAAAAGATAAATGCATGCCCGCATTATACTGGTGGGCGACCTAGAGCATGAAATGAAAACATAAATGCATACCCGCATTATACTGGTGGGTGACCTAGAACAGAAATGAAAAGACAAAATGTATTCCCGCATTATACTGGTGGGTGCCTAATTGGTAAAGAATAATTTGAATTTGTTTCCTCGATTCTCCGAGAAAATTATTCTGGCGATCTTTCTTATGGCGTATCTTTAGGCCATCATCAACACTTTATTTTCCTGTTCAAATCAAAGAAAATTTAGTTAGTTTTTTTTTTTTTTTTTGAAATATGGCGAGTGGTCATGTCACTCCTGATGGGGATGATTGTTCTCTTTCCCTTATTCCTGTTCGGCGTTCTCAAAACTTGTTGGGGATGATGTTATTTGCTGGGGATAACATTCTGCTGGGGATGGTTTTTCCATTTATCCCTTCACCATTTTGTATCTCAAAAATTTCTGGAGGTTATTTTGCCGAAGATGGATTTTCCTTTCTTCCCTTCCCCTTTTGTGTTGTCCGACCACCTCGGAGCTTGGTCGATATTCGGTCGGAGTACTCTGGGGATCGTCTTGGAACTTGGCTTACAATTTCCTCAACATGTTTTTTTTCCGGCTCTTCCCCGTACTTTCCTTGCCATTTTAGGACAGTATTATTCGGCCTAGCAACCAACGTCTTTTGTCTTATTGCCTTGTCTCTTGCCTGCCCTTTTCACATTTTATGTTGTACCATTTTGGCAACTGGTAGTAAGCTCTAAAAAACCTTCCTTAAAACATAAATTTCTAGAAAAATTCTTTTAAACAAAGAAATGAAAAGATAGAAAAATGAGAAAATCTTTCTGAACAAATGATGGGTAAAAAAAAATGAACTTATCTGGGTGATATAACTGATTCCAACGATCATGTTGTGCATTCAGGATTAATCAACCCAGTTTATTTGTGTCGATCAAACTTTCTGATGTCTTCACTTGCTGGGGATAAATAGGTGCCCAATTATTCGCAAAATGCGGATCTTTTCCGTCAATCTATCTTGTAGCCTCATAGTGCCCTTCGCGGGGTTTTCACTAACAAGGCTCTCTCATTTCTCACAACTCCCGTCGCCTTATGGTGCTTGTGAAGGTTTTCACCGATAAGATTCTCTCATTTTGTATTTCTCAGCTTACGTCGCCTTATGGCGCCTGTGAAGGTTTTCGCCGATAAGACTCTCTCATCTTATTTTCTCAGCTTGGGATTGGAGTGTTGCCGATAAGATTTTTCTCTGCCGGGAATTCTTTTGGCTATCAATTCTTTCAATTCATGATCCTCATTCAGTCAGGGACCGATGTTTTATTCTTGGTTTTCATTTGCCTATCTTAACACCTCTCGGATACTGATCGGGAGGTCTTTTTTGGATATCAATATAGGTTTTAGAAGAAAAGGATATAAAATTCAAAATAACTTTGATGGGTAAAGTATTACAACTCTTGGAATCAAACTCTTTTTTTTTTCAAAATTTAGAAACATAATTTCTGCCCCAGTTTTCTTACTTGGGGATTTTTCTTTTGATTTTTTTTTTTTTTTTTTTATTACCTTATGACCGAGCCGTGAGGCGCCTACGTATCCTCTTTGAGGAATCAGGTCGAACGTAGTTCACTGACTCCTTTGTTTTCTTGCGACCTTCAAAAAGTTTTTTTTTCATACATTTTTTCATTAATGATTCCAAGAGAGGGGTATAAAAAGATAAGTATGGCTCAAAGGGGTAAAGCAAAGGTTAAAAGTGTTTGGATAGAAGAAAGAATTGCCTCCGTCATTTCATTATCCGATAAGCACTAAGTACAAACAAACAAATAAACAACAAAAGAAATTACACATAATATCTTTTGACTGCATCACAATTGATAGCCATGTCGACGCATCTTCCTTCAACATCTGTCAGACGTAAAGCGCCGTTGGATAATACTCTGGTCACAATATACGGCCCTTGCCAATTCGGGGCGAACTTGCCTTTTGCCTCAATCTGATGTGGGAGGATCCGTTTCAATACTTGTTGCCCTACTTCAAATTTCCTGGGGCGCACCTTCTTATTGTATGCTCTTGTCATTCTCTTTTGATATAACTGGCCATGACATACTGCTGCCAATCTTTTTTCATCCATTAAACTCAGCTGCTCTAGTCGGGCTTTGACCCATTCATCATCGTCAATCCCGGCCTCAGCGATAATTCGAAGGGAAGGAATTTCAACCTCTGCTGGTATTACTGCTTCAGTTCCGTATACCAACAAATAAGGAGTCGCACCTATTGAAGTACGAACAGTAGTGCGGTATCCTAACAACGCAAATGGTAGCTTTTCATGCCATTGTCTGGATCCTTCAATCATTTTCCTCAATATCTTCTTTATATTTTTGTTGGCTGCCTCAACTGCTCCATTCGCCTTGGGCCGATACGGGGTGAAATTACGGTGTGTAATCTTAAACTGTTCACATACTTCTCTCATCAAGTTACTGTTAAGATTAGCACCATTGTCCGTGATTATTATTTTTGGGATCCCAAATCTACAAATGATATGGGAATGGACGAAATCCACCACTGCCTTCTTGGTTACAGACTTTAAAGTTTTGGCTTCAACCCACTTAGTGAAATAATCGATGGCTACCAGAATGAACATGTGACCGTTCGAAGCTGTCGGCTCGATAGGCCCAATGACATCCATGCCCCATGCTACAAATGGCCATGGTGCGAACATTGTGTGCAATTCCGTTGGTGGAGAATGAATCAGATCTCCGTGTATCTGACACTGATGACATTTTCGTACGAAACTGATACAATCATGCTCCATAGTGAGCCAATAATATCCTGCTCGCAGAATCTTCTTTGCCAACACATATCCGCTCATATGGGGCCCACAGACTCCAGCATGTACCTCTGTCATCACTATCGTGGCTTGACCTGCATCAATACATCTCAGCAATCCCAGATCTGGGGTTCTTTTGTACAACATTCCTCCACTGAGGAAAAATCCATTTGCCAGTCGTCGAATGGCTCTCTTTTGATCTCCGGTTGCCTGCTCCGGGTATATCCCCATCCTGAGGTATTCCTTGATATCATAAAACCATGGCTCGCCATCCATTTCTTCTTCTATTATGTTGCAGTAGGCATGCTGATCACGAACCTGAATATACAATGGGTCAACATGGATTTTGTCTGGATGGTGAAACATCGATGCTAAAGTGTCCAAAGCATCAGCAACCTTATTTTGAACTCTCGGGATGTGTTCTGAACTCCACTGATCGAAATCGCTTGCTCAGATCGTGCAAACATTGTCGATATGGTATAAGCTTCAAATCCCGTGTTTCCCATTCACCCTGGATCTGATGTACTAGGAGGTCCGAGTCTCCCAAGACCAAGACGTCCTGAACATCCATGTCTGCAGCCAATCGTAGGCCCAAAATACATGCCTCATATTCAGCCATGTTGTTGGTACAATAGAAACGTAGCTGAGCTGTAACAGGATAGTGATGTCCTGTTTCTGAAATAAGTACTGCTCCTACTCCAACTCCTTTTGCATTAGCAGCCCCGTCAAAGAAAAGCTTCCACCCTGGTTCCTCATTCAGTTCTAACTCCTCTATATGTATCACTTCTTCATCTGGAAAATACGTCCTCAAAGGCTCGTATTCTTCATCAATAGGATTCTCAGCCAAGTGATCGGCCAATGCTTGGGCTTTCATGGTCGTCCTCGTCACATAGACAATGTCGAACTCTGTGAGTAATATCTGCCATTTTGCCAATCTTCCTGTGGGCATAGGCTTCTGGAAAATATACTTTAATGGATCCAGACGTGAAATAAGGTATGTAGTATGTGACGACAGATAATGCTTAAACTTCTGTGCTACCCAAGTTAGAGCACAACATGTCTTCTCAAGTTGGGTGTACTTATTCTCATAGACTGTAAACTTCTTGCTGAGATAATAGATGGCTTGCTCTTTTCTTCCTGTGATGTCGTGTTGACCCAACACGCAACCAAACGAATGATCCAGGACCGTTAGATAAAGGATTAATGGTCTCCCCGACTCAGGTGGAACCAATACAGGTGGATTGGATAAATAACCTTTGATCTGGTCAAATGCCTCCTGACATTCTGCCGTCCATTCTATCGCGGCATCTTTCTTCAGCAATCGAAAGATGGGTTCACAAGTTGTTGTGAGCTGAGCGATGAATCTGCTGATATAGTTCAATCTTCCCAACAGACTCATTACTTCTATTTTGTTCCTCGGTGGCGGCAATTCCTGGATGAATTTGATCTTTGACAGATCCAACTCAATGCCTCGCCGACTGACGATAAATCCTAACAGCTTTCCAGATGGAACACCAAATGCACATTTGGCTGGGTTGAGCTTAATGTCGTACCTTCGAAGTCTTTGGAAAAACTTCCTAAGGTCTGCTACGTGGTCTTCCTGATGCTTGGATTTGATGATCACATCATCTACGTACACTTCGATCTCTTTGTGTATCATATCATGGAACACAGTAGTCATTGCTCTCATGTATGTTGCCCCAGCGTTCTTTAAGCCGAATGGCATTACCCGATAACAATAAGTCCCCCATGGCGTAATGAAAGCTGTTTTCTCTGCATCTTCTTCATCCATCAAAATCTGATGATACCCAGCGTAGCAATCCACAAAGGAGCCGATTTCTCGCCCGGCACAATTGTCGATCAAGATATGGATATTGGGCAATGGAAAGTTATCCTTTGGGCTTGCCCTGTTCAGATTACGGTAGTCGACGCATACCCTGATCTTCCCATCTTTCTTTGGTACTGGCACTACATTAGCCAACCAATCAGGATATCGAGAGACCCGAATAACCTTTGCTTGCAGCTGCTTGGTTACTTCTTCTTTAATCTTCACACTCATATCTGTCTTGAACTTCCTCAGTTTCTGCTTGACGGGAAGGCATGCCGGGTCAATGGGCAATTTGTGAACCACTAGCTTGGTGCTTAAACCCGGCATGTCATCATACGACCATGCAAAAACATCTTTAAACTCAATGAGTGCTTTGATTAATTCTTCCCTGATGCCAGGCTCAATGTGGATGCTGATTTTGGTTTCTCGGACATTATCCGCATCCCCTAGATTTACAGCCTCGGTGTCATTCAGATTAGGCTTGGGTTTCTCTTCAAATTGGCATAGTTCTCGGTTTATTTCTTCGAAGGCTTTATCCTCATCATATTCAGACTCATCGTCATAATCGATCTCTTGTATCATTAAATCAGAGTCAGATTGATTTATTAGACTAGGTCGAAGATCCGTCGTGCATGCCATGTCATTAGAACCAGTAAAAAGAGAACTATTCAGAAAGAGAAAAGAATAAAACAAAATTAAAATGAGACAAGAAAAGAATTTTATTAAAATGCGGGATAACAGGGTTCACACTTTTACAAGATAAAATAAGATTTGGATTACACCCTGAATAATCCGAAAAATAAGAAAGCAAAAAATCAAAGCCTACTACCAGGACTCTCCCCGAGTAGGAAGATGAGTAACCGTCCAATTGTTGGTTTTGGCCTCAGGCCCCATAAACTGTATGTCTGTTCCGCTGGAACCCTCTCCGACTTCTACCATATTGACATCAGTGAACAATCTTTCGAAGCTCTGATTCAGATCTCCGTCAATCCCAATCAATGTCCCGAGAACTTTCGGGACCGGTGACCCCTTGGCGCTTGCTCTAACAAAAGATCTTGAGAGACGTGGCACAGGTTTGGGAAGAAACCAAACTTTCTTCTTCATTTTCCGCGCTCGTTTTACATCTGCCGCAGTCGGTTTGAACCCCAACCCAAAGGTCTCCAAATTCTTGGGCAAGGAAACAGGTTGAACAATTCCCTGAAGTTCAGCTCCCAAGCCTTTTCCTGGCATAAACCCATTACCCAGCATTTCTGAGACCATCATAACCGTTGCGGAAGCTATCCTAGGATGCTGAATGATTTCACCCTCGGGGATCTTGTTTGCCGACACTGCATCAAAAATCTGGTAGACCCAGGGACCTTTGTCATCATTGGTCTCTATGAAGGGTACAATGGCGCCTCCTACGGTGCACGCAGTGTCCTCGCCGTACAACACGACCTCTTGTCTATCCCACTCGAACTTGACCATCTGATGCAAGGTGGATGGCACTGCTTTGGCTGCATGGATCCACGGTCGTCCCAACAGAAGGTTATAAGATACCGTAGCATCTAATACCTGGAATTCCATGGTAAACTGGACTGGACCGATGGTCAACTCAAGTACAATATCCCCCACGGTGGCTGTTCCATTTCCGTCAAATCCTCGGACGCAAATGTTATTCATGTAGATTCTTCCGTGGTCGATCTTCAATTGGTTCAGGGTGGATAATGGACAAATATTGGCACTTGAGCCATTATCCACCAATGCCCGAGTAACTGCCGAATCTTCACATTTGACAGTTAGGTAGAGAGCTTTATTATGCTCCGTGCCCTCCACTGGCAGATCATCATCTGAAAATGTTACCCTGTTCACCTCGAAAATTTTGTTGGCAATCGTTTCCAGGTGATTTACAGAAATCTCATTGGGCACATGAGCTTCATTCAGTATCTTCATCAGGGCCCGACGATGTTCATCCAAATGGATTAATAATGATAGCAGTGAGATCTGGGCCGGTGTTTTCTTCAACTGTTCGACCACGGAGTAATCCTGCACTTTCATCTTCTTTAAGAAATCCTCAGCTTCTTCTTCTGACACAGGTTTCTTTGTTGCAGCTGGATTGGGTCTTCTCAACTCCGCCGGAACAAAACACCGTCCTGATCGAGTCAGTCCCTGTGCCTCACAACTATTCTCCTCCACTTGTTGTCCCTTGTACATCACCACTGCCTTCTCATACTTCCAAGGCACGGCCTTGCTATCAATCACTGGTGTTTGGACTACTGGTTTTATGATGACCGGTTCCCTGCAGACCCCCTTCACAACAACCACGGGTGCAGATGATGCTCCCGTTATTACCAACTTGGCTGGTTCTGGTTTCCTTATAGCGGCAGATGGATTCTTCCCCAATATCACCACTGGCTTGACATCTTCCCCCTTCAACTGTACCCCTGCTTCCTCATTGATCGATTTTTCTTTCGGAGTGGCACGGATCATCATCACTGTCTGTGAGGGTTTCTTCGGCTCCCCTCCTTCGTGCACAAGCTCGATCATGTGGGCTTCAGGGTGCTTTGGCAATGGGTTCTGGTTAATGTTGGGTGCCTCCGGTGCCTGTACCTCGATCTTGTTGGTATCAATAAGATCTTGTATTGCATGTTTCAGCCTCCAACATTTCTCGGTATCATGTCCGGGAGCTCCCGAACAATATTCACATCTTACCGAGTGATCCATATTTTGGGGTAAGGGATTTGGTAATCTAGGCTCAACAGGATTTAATAAACCCAACTGCCTCAATTTGTGGAACAAGGCAATATAAGTTTCCCCCAACTCAGTAAAAGTTCTTTGCCTCTGCAATCTATCATTTCTGGCGGCCGGATTTCCCCTAAAACCCATCCCTGGAGGGTTCCTGTAGGCTCTTGGTGGTGGATAGGTGTTTTGTGGTGGTGGGTATGTGTTATGTGGAGGTGGGTATGTATTGTGGGGAACCGACGCGCGCCATTGTGGGCGAACCGGAGGTTGGGTGTATGTCTGGGCTTGATGGACGGTGAAATGTTGTTCTTGTGGTTGGTAGTAGGGTTGTGGAGGGTAATTTGGAATGTGTGGGTAGTTTAGACGATGGGGTCTGGGTTGGTAATGAGGGGAAGGACCTCTAGATCTGGACCAATTGTCGGCCTCTAATGTCGTGACCTCCTCTCTCCTTTTCTTCCCTAGCGCACCTCCCGTGCCACTCTGAATGGCCTGAGTTGTTGCCTTAATTGCCGAATAACTCAGGATCTTATTGGACTTAAGTCCCTCTTCTATCATACCTCCCATTTTCACCACTTCATTAAATGATTTGCCAACTGACGTCACCAAGTGACCAAAGTAAGTTGGCTCGAGAGTTTGTAAGAAGTAATCCACCATTTCTCCTTCTCTCATTGGGGGATCAACTCTGGCTGCCTGTTCTCTCCATCGGAACCCAAATTCCCGGAAGCTCTCTCCGGGTTTCTTCTCGAGCTTTAGCAATGTGAGACGGTCTGGGACTATCTCAAGGTTGTATTGGAAATGTCTTGCGAAAGCCTGTGCCAAGTCATCCCAGGTGTACCACCTGCTCGGATCTTGTCTTGTATACCACTCTAATGCCGACCCGCTCAAACTCTGGCCAAAGTAAGCTATTAATAGCTCATCTTTGCCCCCTGCTCCCCTCATTTTGCTACAAAAACCCCGTAGATGTGCCATAGGATCACCATGCCCTTCGTATAAATCGAACTTGGGCATCTTGAACCCTGCTGGTAATTGAACGTCAGGAAAAGGGCATAGATCCTTGTAAGCCACGCTGACCTGGTTACCTAACCCGTGTATGTTCCTGAAGGATTGCTCCAGGCTTTTAAATTTCTGCATCACCTCGTCCTGCTCTGGGCTCTTAGCCAGCTTTTCAATCTCCGCCGGGACCTCAAAGTGGGGATTATAGGTATGTGGCTCGGGTGCTTTGAATGTGAGTTCAGGGGGGTAATATTGTGTATCGTGAGCCTAAAACAGTGGCTCACTAGATGATCTGTGCAATGGGGCTGGGGAAGGTGCCACAAAGACGGGAACATTTGGTGGAGGAGGGTTTTGAGTGGGTGGTGGAGCTTGGGAATCATAAGCCTCTCTTCCCTGATAATAGTGATGGCTTGGGAAACTTGTTGAAGGACCGGGAGAGGGGTAATCCGGCGTGTGTGTTGGTTGGAGGGTAGGAGTAACGGGTAGTTCTTGTCCCTTCTGGGCTCTAGCTAAGGCTATCTGCATTTCATTCATTTCTAGCCTCATTTTTTCCATTTTCTCCAGGGCTTCCTTCAGCATCTGATTGGCCATTTTTTCTGACTCAACGCTGTTGTCTGACCCAGTCATGCTTTCTGGTATAGGACCTTTTGATCTTGTTTGATAATGGTACGGTGCCAGTACGCTCTAACAACTAACTGATATTGATTGGAAAAACAACAAACTTGTCAGTGTTAGAGTCTTAACAGATATTGTAATTGCACGTTAGGGGGATGCAATGCTCCTAGGCAGTTAATCATTTCTAACATGCTTTTGCTCTGACCGCATGCATCATCCCGGCTTATTTTTGCTCTGACAAATATATATTCTTCCTCTTTTTTTTTTTTAATTACGGTCGAATCCTATAGAGATTGTCTACGTATCGTGACCCCGCACGAATCAGACCAAGCGTAGTTCGTGCCATAAGACCAAATATTTTTTTTATTACTCAAAATAATGCTATTACAAGCCATCACAAAAAAACAAAAAATACAGACTTTATATATATATATATATATATATTTTTTTTTTTGAGAATGTTTGAAGAAAAAAAACATATGGGTAGACAACAGACTCGAAAAACAAACAAGTGCAAGATTGAACTAGGGATACATTAAAGCTTTGAATTTTAGTGCCCGCGAGGCATCATTCGGCCTTTCCGCGGGCTTGGGGGCCAGGCTTCTTTGCAAGCTTTTTAGTTCCTCCATGATCTGATGGACATAACCCATGACTGAGGCAAAAAGGATATCACGAGGCATCTCTTCACATGTTAGGCACTTCGTGGTGATATAGCGCCCTATATCATTGATCCTACCCCTGATTCTATCCCTCTCTATGCACAGCTGTTCTATCCGTTGATTCTTTAGTCCCAATATTCGAGTATTGTCAATGAGCTGCTCTTGGAACCTCTCCATTTGTTCTTCCATCCGGGCTATCGACTCATAGCAGCGTTCTCTATCTGTTCTAGCATCCTGGGCTTGTTTGAGGACCCGATTATTGAGAATGGAGTTTATCTCTCTCAATGTCGCAACACTCATTTCGTAGTCCCTTTTTACTTGCCATAGGTGCTCTCTCCGTGATGTTGTAACTGTGGCCCACCTGACCCGCATTCTTGTTATACAAGCCTGGGATCTCTCCAAGTCTTCTCGGCTTTGGCTGACTTGATTTCTCAATTCCGCTATCAACCTTTCATCAGAGCGACGTTTCTGTCGGTCGCTATCACTCTTACCGACTTGGCGAATTCGGGCTTTCAGTGCCTGGTTTTCTTTGGCTAATTTGTTCTTCTCACCCTGCTCTGAGGCTACTTGAACGTTGTTTTCAAACATAAGCCTTTCAATTTGTCGTTTCAGCTTCCCGATTTCAACCCGGTAGTCTTCCTCTCTCACTAACCAGCCCCACTGTTCCTGCGAATCATCCGTAAATTGTTGGACGTGAGCTCTTTTGGCAGGCCTCTGACGAATCTGGAACCTTTTCCCGAACCAAACATCGTATTTTGGGTCTACCTCACCCTTAGCCAGCTCTCGAACCATAGTCTTGGGTTCAAGGAATCTACATTCGTGCCACAGCTTTCTAATTTTTCCTTCGGGGAACACGACTCCTGGACTCAACTCAATGGCGTGCTTGCTTAGATCCTCATCAGTGGGAATTACCTGAAATCTTCCTAGTTGGCGCAGTACCCGATGAGGAGCATATGGCTGGATGCTACGAAGTCCCATCAAAAGAACATGACATTCCTCGGCCGCCATGTATATTACCTCAGTATCATTCAACCACCCAAATGCCCATTCAACTTGGTCGGCTGTTGTTGACCTCAATCGTGCAAGCCATGCTTCGACGCCTTCGGGAAATATGACGCCTGCCATTCGTTTCTCAAAGCTGCTAATGCAGTTTCTCTCAGTCAACCCGTGGTTCATGTATCCCACTCGGTGATGGAGGTGTTCTTGCATCCACAGCTGGAGTAACAGATTGCATCCCTGAAAGAACTTGCCTCCTTCTCGGCATATAGTTAAAGCTCGGTAGATTTCGGACAAAATCAAAGGAACCACAGTACTGTCGGTTCTTTTGATTGCAACATCGGCCATCCCTACAAGGCCTATCTCTATTTTTTATCTTTGCGGGGACAGACCACAACTCCCAGAAATGCTGTGATAAATGCCAAAGTACGTCTTGCTTCCCACTTGATTCTGTTCCCAGTGTGAATTAATCCGAGGTTTGGTTCTTCCAAACCCTGAGGAATTCCGTACCGTTGATACAAGAATTGGAGAGTACAACATCCCTTCGACAAATCATCATTCTGCATCTTCCGACTAATGCTTAGCAAATCCAAGAACGCGTGCGGAGATACTGGTCTTGGTGAAAGTAAATACTGCCCTCTTAGTTTCCCATTCAACCCCGCATATCCGGCGACTTCCTCTAGTGTAGGTGAAAGTTCAAAGTCAGCAAAACGAAACACGTTGCGTGTTGGGTCCCAGAACGGTATTAGAGCCTCGATGATATCTGTCCTTGGCTTGATATTCAACAGATCGACAAAACCTCCCAAAACTCTTTCCACTATCTTTATACTATCCTTTCCCATATCATTCCACCACATGTGGAGTTGCAAAGGGACCTCGCTACACACTGAGAAGGGTTCATTTTGACTTGTGCTCATCCTGCACATTTATTATAGTGATTAAAGAAGGAAAAACTTTTATTTGACTTAAAAACTATCTATAATCTAACGAAATATTTTTTTGGATTTTAAATTTTTTTTTTTCGAAAAAAAAAACTTTTAAGGAGAAAGGAAATATTTTTGAACTAATATTCTGAATTTATGAAAGAAATACTACAAAAAAAATATTTTTGAATTTTGTTTTGAATATCTTTTAAACAAATAATTGGGATTTTGAGATTAAAAGGAAATATTTTTTTTTTTAAAAAAAATTGAGGTCTAAAAGAAAAACTTTCTAAAGAAGTGAGTAATGTTAAATATTTTTGAATTTTTGAATACGGTGAGCCGAAACCAAAGAGGTTTGCCTCTGATCTCACATCCGGTGAGAATCAGACCCGCGTAGTTCAGGCTATAAACTAACTAATTTTGAAAACAAACAAATTTTTCCTTTTTCTTTTATAGCAAAAAAAAACTATTTTCATTTTTTTTTAAATAAAGCAAATTAAAATAAAAGACTTATTCCTACACACTTTCTGCTTTCTAGGCAAACAAACAATTCTAAAAGTAAAAATATATATGTTTTTTTTTTAAAAAAATTTCGTCAGCATTTCGGCAGTACTTGGACAGTGATTTTTCTAAATTAATCATCTAACTTTCCACTTGCTATTTTTATTTTATTTTATTTTTTACACTCCCGAGACTCAGAAGCCGGTCAACATGCAAGACCGAGCAAATAAATGCACATAAAACAAATAAGATGCATCAGGATGGTTTTTTTTTTTTCTTTTTCTTTTCAGGTTGCTAGCCCTAGACGGACTCAACCCCTGTGTTGAGTCCCCTAAGTCAAAATGCACATGATGCAAATAAGCGTTCCTATTAGGGATCCGGCATGAAGCTGAGTTATTCTAGGTTCAGAACTTGGGTGTTTGTTCTAGACCTGGCTTACCCGAGCGGACAGCTCGAGCCGAGGGGGAGGCAGCGTACCGGGAATACAGAAGTTTCACCGGCTTTGCAACTTATCCAACCTCGTTCTAAATAGGGAATTTAGACACTATACAGAAAAGAAGTCACACGAAGTGCACCCTTCTTCATGATTTAGAAGACTCAGAGAGGAGATGGGTTTCGGCACAGCTTATATACAGTTCACATAAAATCAAAGCGGTAAAAGCAGTTAATTAGCACATTAAGCACAGATCATGTAACAAAATCAAACGAAGCCAAATACAACAATTATTCCAAGCTCGAATTCTGAACCCTGAACCAGAGATTCTGGGTCCTAGCAAATATTCCCCAGCAGAGTCGCCAGAGCTGTCACACCTCCTTTTTCCAACCCCGCGAAGGGCGTAGGGAGTTTTTCCAATTAAAGGACAATCAAAACAGGATTTATTTATTTATTTCAGAGTCGCCACTTGGGAGATTTAGGGTATCCCAAGTCACCAATTTTAATCCCGGATCGAGGAAAAGAATGACTCCATATTACAATCTGCGTACCAGAAATCCGGATAAGGAATTCTATTAACCCGGGAGAAGGTGTTAGGCATTCCCGAGTTCCGTGGTTCTAGCACGGTCGCTCAACTGTCATATTCGGCTTATTTATCTGATTTTAAATACAATTATGAACCAATGTGTTTAACTTTTTACCACTTTATTATTATTATTATTTTTTTTTAAAAAAAAATAAAAAATTGTGAACATCGTTTAAAACATGTCTTTGGATTACGTCACATGAAATGCACCCGCAATCCGGAACACATTTTTATTCAATGTTTTAGGATTTAGATTTGGGTCGCATGAAATGCGCATCCGAGTTTAAGAAGGTAAAATTGATTAAATCGCGCCTAAAGAGTCTAACACGTCATTATCTTTGGGGAAGGAAGTGAAATTCACTAAACAATCCATCCCAAATTCTAAGTAATTTTTTTAAAATAATTAAATAAATAAATGAGATTGGAGAATCCTGTAAATTTTTGTATTATTTACATCTATTTATTTTTTAGCGAAATCCTTCCTTATTTTAAGAATATCCTTTAATGACTACCTTTTTATTATTACTAAGTTTGTTTATAAATATAAAATCAATATCTACATTCTTGAAAATGACATATTAAATAGAAGAGAAAAACAAATATTAACAGAAAGTAATAAAATTTATAATCATAAATACAACATGGAATTGTCGAAAAATAAAATAAAAATAAAAAAAACTAATTATCCCATAGTTATATTAAAATTCAAATTGTTAGTAAGACTTAAGCTTATTGAAACTAATTATTTACAAATACTGAAAATTGAAAGAAAGAAAAATAAAAACTTGATTACTAAACCATATTTCTAACTTTGTTTTAATTCACATCATGTCCTAATACTTGTTCGCAAACTAATTCATGTTATAAATGAAATTGACTACATGATTCTGATTAACTTATCGTTGACGAAAAACCTTATGAATAAGGAACTTAGTTAATTTTTGCCAAACTGATTCAATAACGCCATTTTTACGTTATTTCTTCTATTTTTATTATTAAACAATTTTAATTAATAATCAGGCTTAAATATATTTCCTAATAATCTGGTTAAGGCGTTATTTAATATGTCGCTATAATATGCCTAGTTATGCCAAATGACAGTGATTTACAGAATAATAATACATGAATAACCTAAATACAATACAAAAAATTAAATTAAACTAAATTAAAAATTTAACACTCCATTCTTCATTTCAGCTTACAAAATGCCAAAATTACAGTTGTGTACCTGATATTGTCAATATAAGAAGAAGAAAGTCAGCAACGTAATACGTAACACAGCAACAGCAACAATAACCAGCAATAACCAGTCAACGAAAATCCCAGTGACAGCTTTGAAAAATTCAAAATAAAATCCAGGAATGCCGAAAATAACGGACAAAAACCAAGGGAAATTTTCAGATTTTTGAAAGGCTAGTTAATCTTCAACCCTTAATTTCTACACCTGTATACCAGAATATTTATCAGGTGTGTACTACTTTCTCTTCTAATTTTCAACTTTTTATTTTTTTTATTTTTCTTTGTATGTTTTTCTTTTCTTGAGAGTTTCAATGTTTTTTTCGGAATAAATGTTCAGCTCCTTTTTTTCCTCTAATCTCTCTTTTTTTCCCCTTTTATTCTGATTTCAAGACTTCTTATAACCCATCCCATAAATCTTTTAATCAATTAAAATCAACCCATTTTCTCTACCAAACCTATTATCTTCCCACTCATCCCCATTATATTAAATAAACATATCACACCACCCCATTTCATTTTGTCCCCCATGCTTCTTTTAAAATAATGCAAGATTCCCCTTTAAATTAAATCTTGTCCCCCCTTTATATTAAATAATAATATCACAACCCACCCCATTTCATTTTGTCCCCCATGTTTCAAATAAACAATTACAAAATGTACAATTCCTAAACTACCCCTTCCGACCTTACTGAAATTACCAAACTACCCCTGAACGTATTACAAATTTACCAAACTACCCATCAGCTATAACACATCAATTAATCAAACTTAACCAAAATATAGACAATATGATCAATTTCTAACAATGTTCAAACAACAATATGAACACGGATGAACATCATAACAACAATATCACATGAACATGATTTTAACAACATTTCAACAACAAATCACATGAACACAAATTGAACAACAAAGAACAACTAAAATTTGATTGAACAATATTTTAACAACAAACAATCCTATTTTCGGATTCAACACCAACAACAAACAAAGTATGAAGATTTCTAAATTCAATCATATTAAACTTAAAATCAACTCTAACAACATTACAACAAACAATTCTTATATTAAACTTTAAACAAGATTATGAGAACAATTCAAGCAATAATCATAAATGGTAAACAAGAAATCAAACTATACAAAATTCGGATTCAAGAACAATCAAACAAAGTATGAACATGAATGAGTCTATTTTAAAACAACAAACATGACAGATTAAATGATTAAACCAACATTAATAATTTCTGGAAAATATATAACAACATGAAACAAATTGAAGAAATAATCAATTAAATTTCAATTTGAATCTAACAAACAATCAAACTAACAAATTCTTACCTAAACCATAAAACAAACATGAAATAAACATGAAAAACCACTAATTAAATTTCCATTTGAAATCTGAAAATTAATTCAACAAAACATATGAACATGAACAAAACCAAAAATCAAATATCTACCGATTTTAGATTCGAGAAATATCAAAACGAAACACGGAAAAAAAATAAAACTCAAAATCTACTAACCGGATCGACACGAAATATGTACGGACTGTTTCGACAAACTTCGACCAAACAACTCATGTCATTTCGGATTTTGACGAAGCATTCATGTACAAAGAATGAAGCAACAACAGAAGCAATACCTTGACCAAACAACTCGTCATGTAAAGCTCGACGAAGGATCTCGATTCGACGATAAACCTTCGAACTTTGCCAGACTTTAACCGGACTGCCTTGCGTCGTCAACAAGAATACGATGGTGAGCAACAAACATGACTCATGGAGTCGTCAATGACAATACGCAGCAGTGAAGCGACGCCGCGTCCATGGCTGGAGCTCGGGAGCTCGACCACCTAATTCGGAGTCGACGAAACAAAGAAGATGAAACAGTAACAGTAGCGCGAGCAGTGAAGCGTCTGAAGCAGACGCAGCTTGACGCGGAAATAGGAGCAGTGAAGCGACGCCGCGTCCATGGCTGGAGCTCGGGAGTTCGACCACCCAATTCGAAGTCGACGAAACAAAGAAAATGAAACAGTAGCAGTAGCGCGAGCAGCAGGTGGACTGTTGGGACGTGAAGTTGAGGACTGGTTCAGCAGTGGAAACGATGATGGTGAAAGGGAGTCGACGGACTGGTCGTTGATGATGAAGACGCAGCAATGGCGACCATGGTTGTCGAGTTCGAGCTTGAAGGTGGTTGTGTGGTTTTAATGGAGGACGGGGGGGGGGGGGTCGTTTGGACGCGAGGGTGTTTGTGTGGACGAAGAAGAAAGTAAAGGGAAGCCATGGGAGGTGTTTTTGAGTTTGGGGAAGAAGAAGCCAAAATGGGGGGGGGGGGGGCGGATCCTTTCTTAGTTTTTTTAGGGTTTTGGTTTTTATTTTTTTTATTTTTTTGTTTTGTTTTGTGTTTGGACAAAAAATGAAGAATGAAAATGAAGAGGGGAAGTTGGGTTGTTGGTACTGGACTGGGTCGACCCAGTTCGAAATGGACTGGGTCGTAGGGAAGATTGGGCCATTTTTTGGGCATGTGGCTTGAAATCGAAGAAGAGGCCCAATTCCGACTTTCTTTATATTTTCGCTCTCTTTTCTTCTTTTATTTCTTCTAAAACTAATTTATAAAAATACTTAAACTATTATTAAGAATTAAATTAAGTTATAAAAGCGCAAATTAACTCCCAATAACAATTAACGCACAATTAATTAATAATTAAGCATCAAATTGTATATTTGGACATTAAATGCTAAAAATGCAAACGATGCCTATTTTTGTAATTTTTAATTTTTGTAAAACAAATTTAATTACTAACAATTTTAAAATTAAATCCTACATGCAAAATGTGACATATTTTTGTATTTTTTATTAATTTAGCAAATAAACACGCACAGACAAATACAAATAATTATTCAAAATATCACAACATATCACAAAATTGCACACCAAAGAAAAATTATTTTATTTTTTGGATTTTTTTGGAGTAATTCTCATTTTGGCAAAAATCACGTGCTTACAGCCATGACAACTTCATACAATTATGATCTAAATGACTATTCATACTGCAGAGATGCACAAGGTTCTTCCCATGATAGTCCACAACTTTAAGAGAACTCCTAGGCACCTAGAAAGTTAGTCACATCTTCAGTTCCATTTTCAGAAAAATAATCTGTGAACCAAATATTCATGACACCAATAGGAGTGGAACAGTCCATGCTTGAATCAATCCAACAATCAAATTCAAGATAAGACAAGGTCGAATCCTCTGCCTTCATTTACGGTAAGTTCCGACTCACACGAAAGGCGTAACGATCTGGGCACTGTATTAGAGAGAGGCTCGGTGAAATGAGTACACTCCAGTTTCTGTCTTATTTGAGTCAATCTTTGCTCATAGCTAGCCATCTCCTTGTTTAGACCTCTAGCCTCAGCTTTTAGCTTTTGTAACTTCTGCCAGATACCAGTCATAGGATCATTTCCCAGCTACTGCTTCCAAATTCTTTCTATCATAGGCTTAAACTCCTTGTGCTCCACTGTTACCATGTAAAGTTTGAATGGCTTGGGATATATAGTACTCCTTTTCCATATTTGGACCAAGATAGGTGAGTGATCTGACACTCCGGGTTCTAAAAACTCAACTTCCACATGCCCATAATCTTTAGTCCATTCAAAATTGCCCAAAGCCCAATCAATCTTACTGTAAACTCTATTATTTGCACTTTGCTTATTACACCAAGTAAAGAAACAACCCTTTGTCCTCAATGATTTTCTTTTTACCCAAATGATCGAGGTCCCAGCAGAGGGACAGTCCGGAGGGACGGTGATATTATGGAAATTAGATGTTGTCACAGTGAAGGATTTTGTGAGAAGGAATCAAGAGATCCATGCAAATATAGAGGTACGTCCGATAAATATTACTTGGCTTTTTTCTTCTATATATGCTAGCACTAAGGTATCAAATAGAAATAATCTTTGGAATAACATTGAAAGTATCTATGCAAACTAAAAAGGACCTTGGCTTCTAGGAGGCGATTTTAATAACACCTTCTGCACGGATGATAAGTTTGGGGTAAAAAAATAAATCGTAGACGTAGCTCTCGTTTGTGGACTAGTGTTAATAACTATAATTTATTAGATCTTGGTTTTAAAGGATGTAAATACACTTGGTCTAACTATCATAGGAAATCTAATAATTTAATCATAGAAAGACTTGATAGAATTTTTGTTAATGACAAATGGATGAATATTTTCCCTAAGGCAGTGGTACTCCATCTCCCAAAGACCCACTCGGACCATAACCCTTTGTTACTCCAACTATTCATGAAAATATAGGGCACAATGGTAAACCTTTTAGACTAGAATCTATTTGGTGTAGGCACCCCGACTTTGTCAATATAGTTCGGGCTAGTTGACAAACAAATGATCTCAACAAAGCTCAAAAGATTTTAAAAGTATTCCTTGGAAAAACAATACTTTTGGAGATATTTTTAAGAAGAAAAAAAGTCTTCTGGCTCGTCTACATGGTATTCAAACTTCCCCCAACTATGAAGCTAGTTCTTTCTTAATGAAACTTGAAGTAACCCTCCAACAAGAGTATAATGCTATCCTTAAAATGAAAGAAAATTTCTGGAAACTTCGTTCACGAATATCTTGGTGTAATGAAGGGGATGCTAATACTAAATTCTTTCATATTATGGCTTCTAATAGAAAATGTATTAACTCAATAATGTACTTTAAGGATGACAATGATAACTGGATCACTGATGCTAATTCTATTTTAGATCATACCCTCAATTATTTTGAAAATTCTTACATGACTTCTAAAACTGTAAGTAGGAGAGTTTTCTTTAATAAAGAAGACAACAATATTCCTGTAGTTGATATACATATCCTTGATAGGACTCTAGCTAAGGATGAAATTACTAATGCAATTTTTTCTTTTAAACCCTTTAAGGCACCTGACCCAGATGGAATTCATCCTTTTTTTTACCAAAGGTATTGGTATATAGTTGGTGATTCTGTTATTAAGTTCTGTCACAAGGTTTTTTAATTTCAGTCCCTCCCGGTGGGTACTAATGATACTTATTTATGCCTCATATCCAAAATTCACAATGTTACTGACCTAAAAAATATTAGACCTATTGGTCTCTGTAATACGACTTACAAGATAATTACCAAAATTATTGCTAATAGACTAAAATTCCTCCCTAGTCTAATTATCCCAACACAATCTAGTTTTATAAAAAATAGAAGAGCTAGTGACAATGATATTGTTATTGTAACGACCCGGTCGGTCATTTCATGAGTTATAGCTCGTTTCCCCCATTTCTGCTTCCTTATGTGTTCCTCAGCTGTATTTTATCGTATCGTGTTGGTTGGTTTGGGTCCGGAGTGGTTTCGGTGTGGAATGAGACACTTAGTCTTGTTTAGAAGTTTAAGTTGGAAAAGTCAACTGGATGTTGACTTATGTATAAACGATCTCGGATGTGAATTCTGATGGTTTGGTTAGCTTCGTTAGGTGATTTTGGACTTGGGAGCACGTCCGGAATGTGATTTTGAGGTCCGTGGTAGAATTAGGTTTGAATTGACGAAATTGGAAATTTGGCGATATTCAGTCGGCAGTGAAAATTTTGATATCAGGGTCGGAATGGAATTCCAAAAGTTGGAGTAGGTTTGTAGTGTCATTTGTGATGTGTGTGCAAAATTTCAGGTCATACTGAGGTGATTTAGTAGGTTTTGTCGTCGTTTGCGGAATTCGTAAGTTTAGAAGATCTTAGGCTTGAATCCGAGGGTAATTTGGTATTTTGATGTTGTTTTGAGTGTTCCAAAGGTTTGACTAAGTTCGTATGTTGTTATGTGACTTGTTGGTATTTTTGGTTGAGGTCTCGAGGGCTTCGGGATGAATTTGGATGGTTAACGGAGGATTTGAAAGTGGGATTTTGCAGCTAAAACTGTTGCTTCTAATGTTTCCGCACCTACGGAGTGGGGATCACAGGTGCGATGATCGCAAATGCGGAAAGCAAGTATTGAAAGGACTAGAATTCTAACCTTGTATCAGGACCTACGGGCCAAGGGATAGTCTCAGGTAGATAGTTTCTACCCTCCCAAAAGGTAACGGATAACAAAGTAGAATCATTGGTAACATGACCAGGTGCAATCTCTACGTCTAAAGACTCCATCGCACTTCTTAACAATTCTTCATCACCTGCCTCAAACTCTGGTTCTTCAAGAAATGACAAGAGAAGATCATCACTGTCAATTCTTGAGTACTCAAAATCATTAAGGTCAGCGAACTGCCCAAGATCTTCACAAGTGCATGAGGCTGACATGTTGAATATGGGATATATAAATGGAAGGTTGAAATTGAAAATTTAGAGAGGAAAAAAGAATGCAAATGACTATGTCTCTGTTCGAGAGAAAATGGCCTAAAATATGCATATCAAAGTCGACAACTTGATCCTACCACACGGGGTGGATCCATTATTGATAATCCAACAGATGACAGATAGCACATGTTCACGGAACTCATTTACTAGTAAAATATTTGAAGGCGTGACATTGAGTTGTGTTCTAGTACTGAATAAGAAGCATAGTTGTCTTAATTTTGCCCAACATGATTTTTCATTGCAGTTTGAGAGTTATCAATCAAGAATCAGAATAAGGCTAACCGTGCAAGTACACAACAGTTCTGCAATAACTATGGATCTATACATATAACAATGATAAACAAAATTTACAGTTGAACTAGCAGTATGATCCGAATTGGATCAGATCTTTTACTCTGATGAAAAAGAAAAAGAAAATTCAGAATTCTATTTTACGTGGTTATTAAGGCTTAGGCTCTCATACTATTTGGCTAGTATACCATTGACAAGTCAGTTTCTAGCCATAGAGAATCATATACTTCTTCCTCAATAGGAATGTACGTAAAGATTTGAGAATAATCACTGCCCACTTGAAATTCAATCATTTCAGCGTCCCTGGGACTAGGGTAAGATGACATCTCCATATCCATCCAGCTAAAATCGAAGTCCCCATTGTAACAATCTAGATTTGGAGCAGCGGGATTATTTATGACGGAAATGGGATCAAGCTCTGCTTCTAGAGATTGGATTGCACTTCTTAATTTCTCATCATCACAATATTTCATCTGGGATTCATCAAGAAATGACATGAGAATGGCGCTATCGATTTCTGATATCTCTATTTGATTTAATAAGTCAGTGTCATCAGTATCAACGTTAATGCAAACGGGCCAGTTTTCTGGTGCCAAATATGCCATGTTCTATGTAGAACAAAGAATATTAAGAGAAAAAGGGTTGGAACCTGGAATTGAATAGAGGAATTTGAAGAAAGTTTAAAACAACTAGGAATTTGAGAATGCCTATGTCAAGAAAGCAAACGTTTAAATAGATCATCAATTTTTTAGGTATGGCAGCACGTGGACAGACAATGGGCACCTAACCTTTTTGCCATTTAGAAGTTCCGTTACACAAAGCATTTCGTATTTACGCAAAATTCGGAGAAGGGCAACACCCCTCCGCACCTCAAGGGGTGTTGATGTACACAATCTACCCTAATGCAAGTATTTGTAGCTGTTTCTACGGCTTGGACCCGTAACGTATAGGTCACACAAAGATAACTTTTTATCGTTTGGAAGTTATTGACGATTTTCTCAATTAGGATTCAAGTAATGTAACTGCATTTTTTAATTTAATAGGATAATGGACAGCTTTGTCTGGTGTCAGTATAATTTTTTGGGGACATGCTTTGTCTTTGATTACTAGCAATGGCACCCCATGCTTTAAAAAGTGTATTGGGTAGCTTGGATTTTATTTGATTACTTTCATATCATGATACGCGGTACATGAATATTAGGTATCTATATCCATCTTGTGATACATTCTTATCAAGCTAGATTCATTGCCCCACTGCTGTCCTATTATTATGGCCTAAAATATAGTAGTATAAGATATGCATTAAATGGAGTTCATGAAAACATGAATATTACTAAAATAGAATAAGAAAGTTTAGCTCCATTATTTGAAGGATGTACATTGAATCAAAATTCTGAACCTGCTGACTATATTAATGCTACACGTACAATATAATGTTTATCCAAACACTTCTGACCCACTATGTTTAGTTTGAAGTACTTCGATGTACGTGGACCATGCGTTTGTCATACTTGCAACACGAGAAAGGAAGGAAGATAAATGGCTTTAAAAATGAAATAAAACAAAAGATAGTCATGGTGAGCCGTCATCGTTCACGTGTGGGTTGGCTCTGACTTGCTGCCTTGATATGATATACCACCAAATGGAAATTTATAGAGTATTGAATCGGATAGCTTCTCTATTTATTTTTCTTAATCGGTATATATAGATATATATATATATATATATTTATATATTCGTCCGTTATTTTTAGTTTAATCGGTTGAGTGGACGACTATTTAGATTAATTCTTTTATTTGTATTACGTTTAATTCTCAATGTATATAGAGTGATCAAAATTATTGTAGGAAAACTGGTTAATGTATTAATATGACGACTATGAGTTATGCACTTAGGAAGAGTAAAATCCTTGTTACGAAGTCATATTAGCACTTGTAATTTAGTTATTGAATTTTAGTTGCATTTAGGCATTAAAACTGTTCCTTGAGTTAAATGAAGAAATGAATCAAGTTAGTCATCAGTCAACTTGTTTGAGATCTAGTTAAAAAGATTTTCGCATATCATTTACTCTGTAGTTAAACTCCCTTTTTAATACTACTTTGCGCTGTATATATATGTGCACCCAAAATAAATCACTTCAGTTTAACTGCTTTTGAGCTAAAAAGAATAAATTTATATTGTTCAGCAAGGATAATGTTTTTTAATTAGCTATTTTAATAAGAAAAAAGGCTTAACAGATTCTAGGCGTTTGAGATCTGCGTAGGATTTCATTATATTATATATATGGGGTAATGTTTGAATTTGTATTACAAATTAAGTGCCTGGTGCACTATTATCGAATCATATTATAGGGGTGCTAAAAATAGTTTACTCCAACTTTAATAGTATAGAATAGTTTATTCTAAATTAATTCTGATAAAAGTTGCCGGATTGTCAGTTGTCGAAAAGATTAACACATAACGGCAAAGAGCAAGGGAAGGGCAGGGTGTGATATAGACCGTCTCGAACTCGTGATCGATTACTTTATCGTTGCTCCCGGACTAACTCTAAAAGAGGTTAACACACATAGTACTAATATTCTATATTCTCTCTGTTCCATCTCAGTCTATAGAGAAATAGAGTAGGTACGACTAAGGAAGGCAGTCAGCTAGATATCTCCATTATTTTCCTCCCGTGAATCTCCAAATTTGTATAATTATATCGTCGTAATAGAGACTTGATGGTGCGGTCATAGTGGTTTATTTGGTTTCAAAAAATTTTAGTACCTTTTTGTTTTTTTCCCTTTAAATTGAAAGAAAACACCAAAGAAAAAAAAAACAAAATACTTGTAGTATTGTATTGGAAAAAAACTGAATTTATATTAAAAATGATGTGGCATGACACGTGGATTAGTTGAATGGTCAAAGAACAGCAATTGACTAAGAGGCACGGTGAAAACAGCCACGGGAAGAAGAATTTAAATAAGCACGAGACGACGTATAGATACGAGTCTCGTACCAATTTAAATTATTTACAGCCAACGGATTAGAAGGCATTGAAAGCAAGGATCAGATGACAGAAAGGAGTCCAAATTCATTATTAAATGTCTGATACGTTATAAAGTTGGTATTTAATAGGAATGATTGTATAACGGCTTATCTAATGTCATTTATTGCTCATGATTATATCATTAAAGCTGAGGCTTTATTCCTTTACCTAGAATGATCTATAAAAGGAAGAAATATCATCATTTGTAAGGACACGGAATATTATTGAGAATTCATTGAAATACTTATCTATTTACCTTCTACCATTGTTCTCAAAAGTATTTTATTTTTTGTCTCCTGATTATCAGTAACCCGAATTTCTCTTTTAGCTTTGACCAAGGACTCAGATTTTTGGTGAAACAAATTGGTTCCGTTACCGGGAATCTGATAATCTTTCCTTTTAAGCTATATCTTATCTATTATTCATCACCATGTCAAACAATAACGCCGACAACAACAGTAACAACACATTGGGAAACCATGAGAATCAAATACATCAAAATCAAGATATCGTGGTTCCCTCTCCTTTAAATTCACCACGTCAATCTCGTGAAGGCACTCCTGTTACTGAATCCCGTGCTGATCAACAAGAGCAATCTGAACATTTTGAAGGAGTTACAACTGAAGCTTTGCAAAAGCTAATCGATGCACAAGTTGGCAAAGCTCTTCAGGCACTTGTTAGTCGGTTGCCTGCGCCACCTACACCAACTCCTAATAATAATACATTGGAGAACCCCCGTTCTGGTCTTGATAATTCTGGAAACGGAGCAACCCCCAGTGAACCACAAGAAGGGGGACCAGGTAATTTCAATAATTCATATTTGCAAAATTTAGTACTAACCTTGCAGAAACAGCTGAAGGAACAAATGAGCGAATAGAACAAATCCCTGGAGTTCCACCTGTAATAAAAGGAGTAGACATGGACAAATACTCACAACAACCATGGAAGCCTAGTGCTGCTCCCCTTCCAATTCCGAAAAAATTCAAAATGCCTGACATCCCGAAATATGATGGTACTACAGATCCACGTGACCACGTGACTGCATTTACAACCGGCGTGAAAGGCAACGACTTGACCAAACAAGAAATTGAATCAGTATTGGTCAAGAAATTTGGAGAAACACTCACCAAGGGTGCATTAACCTGGTATTCTCTTTTATCTGAAAATTCTATTAATTCTTTTGCTGAGCTTGCAGATTCTTTTATTAAAGCACATTCGGGAGCACAAAAAGTTGAGAAAAGGATGGAAGATATTTTCAAAATCAAACAAGGGGATTCAGAGTTGCTTAGAAACTTCGTTGATAGATTCCAACGTGAAAGAATGACTCTACCTCGTGTGCCAGACAATTGGGCTGCTATAGCTTTTGCAAGTAATTTAAATGACAAAAGTTCTGAAGACACGAGACGACTCAAAGAAAGTCTTCGAGAATTTCCTGCAACCACATGGAATGATGTTTACAACAAGTATAGCACGAAGCTGCGAATCGAAGAAGATACCGTACCTAAGCTCCATCATGAAGAAAGGGGCGGTACCCGAAGGTCATATTCCAAAAAAAGATCAGGTAAAAACAGGTACGATCCATATATGGGACCCGCAAGAAAGGACCCACGGTCGAAGCAAGATAACCAGCAATACGATCAAAAGTCAAGGAACCGGGATTCTGGCTCTTCTTCAAAGTTCAGGAATGATCGGAATAGACAAGAATCACGTGATGATGACAGGAGTTTAAAGGCACGATTCGGTGGATATAATTTTAACGTCTCTACCTCCGAGCTCGTAGCTGTTTTAAGAAGCATGGGAGATAAGGTACGGTGGCCGAAAGAAATGCGGTCAAATCCAAGTAGACGCAATCCGGATCATTGGTGCGAATTTCACAACGATCACGGGCACAAAACTTCAGAATGCAGATTCCTGCAAAGTGAAGTAGATCATTTATTGAAGCAAGGATACCTCACTGAGTTATTTAGTGAGAAAGGAAAACAAGCTTATATGAAAAACAGACAAGAACCACCACAACCTCCTTCACCCAAGAGGACAGTGAATGTCATAAGCGGGGGAGAAGATATTCATGGCATAACTTACACAGCTTCCAATAAGGTTTCTAAGGTAATGATTACACACGAGAAACGGGTGCGGCAGGTCCTTGATAATGAAAGCATTTCGTTCGATGACGCAGATAACGAAGGAGTGACAACTCCACATAATGATGCACTGGTAATATCTTTACTTGTATATGATACTAATGTAAAGCGAGTTTTGATTGATCCAGGAAGTTCTGTAAATATTATATTACTAAGGGTACTGCGGGAAATGCAAGCTGAAGACAAAATGTTACCCAAGGCGCACACCTTGTCAGGCTTCGACAATTCAAGTGTAGTAACAAAAGGTGAGGTAATACTAACAACTTTTGCTATGGGTGTTGTGAAGGAAACTAAATTTCAGGTAGTTGATATGGAAATGGCCTACAATATGATCATGGGAAGGCCATGGATACACGATATGGATACTGTCCCATCAACCCTGCATCAGGTTATCAAATTCCCATCACCATGGGGAATTTGTCAAATTCGTGGGGATCAGCAGATGGCCAGAAATGTCAACGCTGTAACAAGTACGAGCGCCGTAAATAAAGCAAAATAGCAATTACAGGAAACAATTGAAAGTAAAAAAGATCAAACTTCAACTGAACAAGAGAAAACAGATTTGGACTCAAGGCCTGACACAATTCAAGAACCTGAAGAGAATGAAAGCATCAAAACGACGATTGAAGAGCTTGATGCAGTGATGTTATTTGATCAACAGCCTGAACGGAAGGTTTATATCGGGGCTAATTTAAACACGAACATGCGAGGTATGATAATCGAATTTTTAAAAGCTAACTTAGATTGCTTTGCTTGGTCCCACGCTAATATGACAGGGATACCACCAAATGTGATGACTCACAAACTCAACGAGGACCCTTCTTTCACACCAATAAAGCAAAAGAAACGGAAACAAGGTGCTTTCAAGAACCAGGTGATTCGGGATGAAGTCCAAAAATTATTAAAAATCGGATCAATCCGTGAGGTAAAATATCCAACTTGGTTAGATAATACGGTGGTTGTACCCAAGAAAAATGGTAAGTGGCGTGTTTGTGTATATTATACTGATTTAAATAAAGCCTGTCCAAAAGATTCCTTTCCCTTACCACATATAGATCAACTAATTGATGCGACCGCAGGTCATGAACTTTTAAGTTTTTTAGATGCATACTCAGGATATAATCAAATCAAAATAGATCCTGGTGATGAAGAAAAAACTTCTTTCATCACAGACAGGGGGACTTATTGTTATAAAGTAATGCCCTTTGGTCTAAAAAATGCTGGGGCAACCTATCAAAGGTTGGTCACCAAAATGTTCCAAGAACATTTAGGGAAAACAATGGAGGTATATATAGACGATATGCTCGTCAAAACCCAGCAATCTCATGATTATATTTCTCATCTATCTATTACTTTTGAAATTTTGCGAAAATTTAATATGAAACTCAACCCAGAAAAATGTGCATTTGGAGTTGTATTAGGTAAGTTTTTGGGTTTTCTTGTTTCTAACCGTGGTATTGAAGTGAATCCTTCTCAGATCAAAGCAATAGAAGAAATCCCGGATATCCTTACTAATAAAAAGGAAGTACAACGATTAACGGGAAGAATTGCAGCTTTGGGGAGATTTATTTCCAAATCCTCAGAAAGGTGTTTTAAGTTTTTCTCTGCACTTAAAAAGCAAGATCATTTTGAATGGAATGAAGATTGTCAGCAAGCCCTTAGAAATTTGAAAACTTATTTGTCAAAACCACCGTTGTTGGCAAAACCGAAGGTAGGGGAAAAACTTCTCATTTATCTGGCCGTATCTGAAGTCGCGGTAAGTGCTGTTTTAGTCCGCGAGGACCAAGGTAAACAATCTCCTATTTATTACGTAAGTAAGTCCTTATTGGAAGCTGAGACACGATACCCACAGCTAGAAAAATTAGCATTAGCTTTGGTCATGACATCTAGAAAGTTAAGACCTTATTTTCAATGTCATCCCATTGTTGTAGTTACTGCTTTTCCGCTTCGAAATATTTTGCATAAACATGAACTTTCAGGAAGATTAGCAAAATGGGCTATAGAACTAAGTGAATATGAAGTTATTTATCAACCCAGGACCGCTATAAAGTCTCAAGTACTAGCTGATTTCGTGGCTGATTTTAGCCAGGGGATGCATTTAGAAGCAGAAAAAGAATTATTAGTTTTTAATGGTGCGAACCCGGGGACTTGGGTTTTATACACTGACGGTTCATCTAATGTAAAAGGGACAGGCTTAGGAATAGTCCTCGTACCACCTGCAGGTGAGACCATTAGACAGGCTATAAAATATCATTCTATAACTAACAATGAAGCAGAATATGAAGCTGTAATTGCAGGTTTAGAATTGGCACGAGAACTCGGCATAACACAGATTATAATCAAGAGTGATTCTCAACTCGTGGTTAATCAGATGCTGGGGACTTACACAGCCAGAGAGTCACGAATGCAAGAATACCTCGCAAAGGTACGGGAGTTAATAAAGCAATTCCAAGCTTGGAAAGTAGTGCAAGTCCCAAGAGATGAGAATGTAGAGGCAGATGCTTTAGCAAACCTTGCATCCGCAGCAGACGTGGCAAACAATACAGATGCTTCAGTCATACATCTATTTCATTCTGTTCTTGAACCTGACAAAAACGAAGTAAATTTTAATCATCTAACATGGGATTGGAGAAATGAAATTGTTGCCTTTTTACAGCACGGAACCGTGCCTAATGACAAAGGAAAGGCTTACGCGCTTTGCAAAAAAGCTGCACGATATTGTTTATATCAAGGTAATCTTTATCGAAAGATGTTCGGCGGACCACTAGCAAGGTGTCTCGGCCCTTCTCAAACCGAATATGTCATGAGAGAAGTACATGAAGGACATTGTGGGAATCACGCAGGAGGACGGTCACTGGTAAGAACGTTAATTCGCACAGGATATTATTGGCCTAAGATGGAAGAAGAGGCAACCAATTTCGTGTCCAAATGTGATAAATGTCAAAGGTACGGCAATAATATGCACAGACCAGCTGAGTTACTACATCCTGTTTTAGCCCCTTGGCCCTTTATGAAATGGGGAATGGATATCGTAGGTCCACTTCCACAAGCAAAAGGTCAGGTAAAATTTCTACTTGTACTTACAGATTATTTCACTAAATGGGTAGAAGCAGGGGCATTTAAACAGGTACGAGAAAAAGAAGTTAAAGACTTCATATGGCGAAATATAATATGCCGCTTTGGAGTACCAAAGGAGATCGTATGTGACAATGGACCACAATTCATTGGAGCACAAGTTACAGAATTTCTTCGAAGTTGGCAGATCAAAAGAATAACATCTACGCCATATCATCCAGTGGGGAATGGACAAGCAGAATCAACTAACAAAGTTATTATCAATAACTTGAAAAAGAGGTTACAAGATTCAAAAGGTAATTGGCCTGAGGTGTTACCCGGAGTACTATGGGCTTATCGTACAATGACCAAAACAGGCACTGGAGAAACACCATTTTTGATGGTTTATGGTACGGAAGCCTTAATACCAGTTGAAATAGGTGAGCCAAGCACACGGTACGATCAGGCAACGGAGGAATCCAATAATGAAGAGATGCGGGTTAGCCTAGATTTACTTGAAGGAAGAAGAGAAGCTGCTTTGATAAGGATGGCAGCACAAAAGCAAGTAATAGAACAATATTACAACAGGAAAACACGCCTCAGATTTTTCAAAATTGGGGACTTCGTGCTTAAAAAGGTGTTCCAATCTGCAAAAGCTGTTAACTTAGGAAAGCTAAGTCCAACATGGGAAGGACCATACAAAGTCCGTGGCATTGCGGGAAAAGGAGCATACCAGTTGGAAACAATGGATGGTAAAGTTTTACCCTCACATTGGAATGCTGTCCACTTAAAAAGATATTACTTTTAAGAAAGTACCTACGGTCAGGTATCATCATGTAAAAATTCTTCTCTTGGTTTATTAATATTTTACTAACGATTTTAGATGCTAGGCTAAATATCCTAACTCGTGCCAAATGATGAGTCACAACCTGCAAGGCAAAATGGAGTATGCTTAAATTCCTAGCCCAGGGTTACAATTAATCTGATGGAAATACACACGAGTTAGGCAGTCTTCATCTATAATCACACCGTCGAGTCCCGTATATCTTTCTGTTTCAGGAAAAGGGCCAAAGTAAAAGAAATAAACAAGTGCTCGAGGCTTCATACTTCACCGCTCAAACACTTGGGGGACTACATATTATACACAGATAGGTGCAAAGAAACAGATACGAGTATCGAATAAAAATCGGCCACAAAGAAGCAAGTGTTGAGAAGAAGTTACGAAGTTTTCAGCATTCATGAGAACAACAGAGTCATCTCTCAAACTCATAAACAAAGTCACCTCTCAAACCCTTCTTAACATGTAAAGATAGGGTCATGACTATGTACTGAAACAGGTTATAAAAAAACCTTGTTTAGTTTATGTTATTTACAAATCTGTTACAAGAAAAACAATTACGAGAAAAGTTGTAGATGTATTGTAATACATGTAACAGTCAAACACTTGTTAAAAGTTTATGAATGAAAACTTGCCAAAGTTGTTTCATACAAAACGTGTGTTTTCCTATTACTTTCATCGTATTTTAACACCATTATGAAGTTGAGACGTCTTCTTCATTAAGTGTCGATAAAATAAAAGGGCCCTCTTTTATAAGCCTCATGTCAATAAGTCATGGGAAGAATCATAAAGCATTTTCAAAGGATAAAAATGCTAAACTATTCTATAAGTCCTAAATAAGTAAAGAAAAGGCAAGAGTAGAACACATTGAAGTACTAATAAAACTTCTTGATATAATTAAAAAGACTAAGTAGAAACTTAGTCAATAAAAGTTTATACAAGTGCCCCATTATGATAACTGGGGACTTTCACCAAAAAATCCTTTAAAAAAACTAAGGGATAAAACCATCATTCAATTGAGGGGGTTGTCACGGAAGCTTCAACTTCCACAGACTGGGTTGTAGAAGTTTCACCCTCTGAAGCTGGAATAGCAACATTTTCAGGAACTTCAAGGGCAGGAGAAGGAGTATCAGTAGACTGTTGGCTTTTCTCGATGGTATCTATGACTTTGGCCAGTTCAGACTGCAAGTCAAAACCCTCTTGAGCAGCTTCCGTCAAAGCATCACGACGAGAATTCAGAAAAGTCCAACTCACTTCTATGTTAAAATTTTCCTCTAGAAGTCCATATTCCTTTTCCCACATAGCAAGATCGTTTTTTAAAATTTGATTTTCAGCTAAATGGGAATCAAGGGAAGCTTCAAGAGAAGCATGAGAACTCTTCAAGGCTTGAATCTCGTCAGAAGAAGTCTGTAAGTCAGCCTGAGCTTGAGTCAAGCTTTGCACTAACTCTCCTGCATATTCTTCCTTTTTAGCCAAAAGTGCCTTCAGCTCTCTAACTTCTTCACTAGCTCTGGATAATTGTTCTGACAAAGAGCATTCCAAAAGCTCTTTGTCTCTTTTCAATTGGCTTGAAGAGGCTTTGACTGTTGCCAGTTCAGAAGTTAAACCACGGTTTTGCTGCTCTAGGAGGTTTTTATCTTCTTGCAACTCTTCTATAGTCCCTTGAGCATTTTCGAACTGCTCCTTCCAGTTGGTTGCTTCAAGTTGGGCTCCCCTAGCTATTTCTTCAGCCTCGTGGACAAACTTTTCAGACTCACGAGCTTTTCTTTCTAGTAAGGAAATTCTTCTCATTAATTCCGTGCTAATAAGGTTAGCCTACAGAGGTAAGTCATGGAAATGAGAAATTGAAGATAATTTTAAAAAAAAAAGAGAAAAAAACTTGTTGGTAGAAATACCTTCAAAGTAGAATGAACTATGTCGTTCATCAAAGTTAAGCAGCTATGGCTCTCCATCTTCTTCTTCTCGATATCCAATTAGAGGTTCGAGCCAAACATCGGCTCTGCCGGTCTTCCTCAGGAGGCTATGATTGGCAGGAACCTCCAAAGTAACACTTCTCATTGTCATATTTCCGCTGCTAGAACCTGTCTCTGTATGATGAACAGAGGGAAGAGGAGCAGCGGAAGGAATGGAGGGAAAAGATGTAGAAACCAACACCGGAGCAGAAGCAGGTGCGGTCGAAGCAGCCAAGGGAACAAATATAGGAGCAGTAGAAATTGGCAAACAAACGGAAGTTGTTAAAGCTGGTAAAGAAACACTTACGGCTGGCAGAGGAATGGAGGAAATAGGAACAAATGAGGAAAGAGGAGCTTCATCAAAAACAGGTCCGAGCTCGCCACTCCCGAAACCACTGTCAAAAAGGTGCTGAATTGACTCATTATTATCTCTTGGTTCGGCATCCTCATCAGATTGAATCAAAACAGGCTCGGTGGCGGAGGTACGAGCAGGAGTGTTTTCAATTTCATTATCAATGATTATTCGTCTCCTGGCCCTTGGCCTGGTAATTAGGGAGGTACCCTCCTCTTCTTCTTCAGAACTTTCCTTTGTAGCTTTTCTTTTAGGCAGCAAGGCTCGAGCCTTATCTAAATCCAGAGCAGCATTCGCAGACATGCGAATGGCCATAGCTACTTCAGCTGTCATTCCTCTAATGCCAAATCCTGATTAAAGAATGGATATACATGATTAAAGTTGAGGAAAAAGTGCTTAACATGTAAAACAAAATTTTTTTTAAAAAAAGGGGGGATACCATGTGTTTTGACTTTCCAGCCATGTAAAGAAGAAATTGATTTCCAAGTTCTCTGCTCCCTAGTAGCAATCTTCAAAAGTGAGTCTACCCAACCACGAAAGTTGGGAATAGGTTCCACATCTCCCATGGTTGCTACAAAAAACCAAGAAGGGACGAGGTTAAAAACAACATTCTTTTGAAATTCTCAAAAGTAGGTACGGTAAATAAGAGGAAACTTACGTTCAAAATTCCACTTCTCAGGAAAGGGAATATTTGTTTCGCCAATCAAATCCACTGTACGGACAGCAACGTAACGGATATACCATCCACGATCTTTGTCATCCTCAGGGTTTACCAAAACTTTTTTGCTCCTTGCAGTTAAGGTGAAAACCCCATGGCGTATTAAGTTGGGATGGTATAGATGAATGAGATGAGAAAAGGTGAAATTGACATTGGCCTTGGATGATAAATATCTCAAACAAGCCACTGTTCTCCACACCAATGGACCAATTTGGGCCAAACAAATTGTAAAGAAACGACAAAAATCGAGAATAACTGGGTCAATCGGAGGATTAAAACCTAAAGTGAAGGGGTAAGTGTAAACAGAAGTATAACCATTTCTAAAAGAGGAAATTCTTTGATTTGGGGAAGGAATTGACATTCGGAGACTATCCTTCCAGTTACAATCTCTTCTTATGGTGGGGATTGTAAGCTCGGTTACTAATGTTGGGTAAGTATCGGCTCTTTCTAAATTTTTAATTTGTTTTTGAAGAGACGTTTTGTCACTTTCAAAAGACAAATCGCCGGGAACTATATCATCAACTGAGGGTTCTTGAGAAGTATCAAGAATTTCCCTACTTTTAGAAGAAGGGGCTTTTGGGACAAAACTCCTTGAAGAAGAACCAGAGGAGCCGCCTCGCGTAGATTCTAACCCTGTTCGAAGCCTACTTCCTCCGCCTCTTCTGTGTCTAACAGGGGCGTTGGGGAACTGATCTAGAATTGGAACTTTTTTACGGTTAGGGTTTGAAGAAGACATTGTTAAGAAGAAAGTATGTGCTGAAGATTTGTGAAGAAGACAAAGGAAGACAAAGTTATGTGTAAAATGGGAACCGTCAACTTTTTAAGTATAATGATGAAAAGCCTATAATAAAGGCAGCTATCACTTCGTAAATAGTGAGAATGAAGAAGTCTCGAAGAAGGGTATGAATAGCGGAATCAATTATAAAATGACACATGGACAGAACATTAAATGGAAAAGACTACTGAGACGTTAGTACTGCCATGAGCATTAATTGTGGCAAAAGTTCTTTTTACATGAAGATCCACTTCCCAATTATTTAATTGATAAAAAAAATGAAAAGTGGGGGGGACTATCTGTATTGGAAAAAAACTGAATTTATATTAAAAATGATGTGGCATGACACGTGGATTAGTTGAATGGTCAAAGAACAGCAATTGACTAAGAGGCACGGTGAAAACAGCCACGGGAAGAAGAATTTAAATAAGCACGAGACGACGTATAGATACGAGTCTCGTACCAATTTAAATTATTTACAGCCAACGGATTAGAAGGCATTGCAAGCAAGGATCAGATGACAGAAAGGAGTCCAAATTCATTATTAAATGTCTGATACATTATAAAGTTGGTATTTAATAGGAATGATTGTATAACGGCTTATCTAATGTCATTTATTGCTCATGATTATATCATTAAAGCTGAGGCTTTATTCCTTTACCTAGAATGATCTATAAAAGGAAGAAATATCATCATTTGTAAGGACACGGAATATTATTGAGAATTCATTGAAATACTTATCTATTTACCTTCTACCATTGTTCTCAAAAGTATTTTATTTTTTGTCTCCTGATTATCAGTAACCCAAATTTCTCTTTTAGTTTTGACCAAGAACTCAGATTTTTGGTGAAACAAGTATGTTTGTAGAAACTAAATCCAACAGCTTTAAACTCCATAATATGAGTGAAATAATGTCTATTCAGGAGAAAAGATTATCATTCTTTTTTCTTAGACCGAATTTGAATTTATATTAATATTTGTACAAAGATTTTATGCATTTTGTTCTTGCCACAAAGAATGATAGTCATTTCCCTCAAAGAAAACAGTATCAGTATAGTCAGAAATCCCATCATCAACCTCATGATCTTGTCCATAGTTGGTGTCCATGTACCACAAGTTCATGTCATCGCTAGGGTACGAAGAGGCCATATTCTCTATCTCCATTTCCATCCAACTGAAATCAAGATCATTTGATTCTGCAAAATCTTGGCTTTGACATTGGCCAAACATATCCCATGATTGCAAATCCTCAAGGTTATAATTTCTCCGTTGCTTATCTTGGAAAGAATCATGATTATGGACTTTTACGGCCAGTTCAGATACCACAGAAGTGAAAGCGGAACGAGATTGACCTAGATCAATCTCTGCTTCAAGAGATCTAATTACACTCGTTAATCTCTCATCATCATGATGATCATCACCTAATTCACTTTGCATGTCATCAAGTAAAGACATAACAATCTCACCGTCGATTTGTGAGACCTCAAAGTTGCTCAAGTCATCGCAGCCGTCGATGCATGCCCAGTTCTCAGCAGGTACCAAAGTAGCCATATATCGATATCCAAATTAAATAAAATTTGAAGATTATAGCTACTAGAAATAAAATACTATTTGAGAAGGTGAAATGGAGAGAGTTCAGTTGATGATGACCAAAACTCACAATGGCTCTCCCTTGAAAACCTGGCATTTAAATAGGCCAAGATATAGACCATTATTCAGACCCCATTAAATAAATAAAAAGGCTAAAAATGTCAACACCTCCCATAAATCCCAAGAAAGTTAGTCAAGTGGCATATCCCCATGTGGCCTGCTTTGTAATCAACCTACCAATCAACAATTATTAGGTCCTGATAAAGCAAAAGGATTGATGGAGTAATTAAGATTATATCTTTTTTTTTTTTTTTCACCCGGTGTCCGGTACCCGCATTGGAGCATAAGTATATATTCAGATTCGCGCCGGAAGGGCCCCATTCGGGGGAAGCGCTCCCTACCAAGGATTTTTCCATACTCAGGACTCGAACCCGAGACCTCTGGTTAAGGGAGGAGCAGCCCCATCCGCTGCACCACATCCTTTGGTGGTAATTAAGATTATATCTAATTATTGGGAAAGTATATATATTGCCGTCTAAACTCATTCCAAAAGTTTATTTACACACTTAAAACTTTGTGATGAGCTCTATCTATAAATTGGAAAACTTAGTGCAATGTGATAAAATCTATCCATGAAGGGCTTACTTGGCACATTTCAAGCAACTCATTGATAAATGATACTCAGATTCGTTTGAATTGATTTGAACCTTTTTAGAGTGCAAATGTCAAATTGATTAATTTTCAGTATGAATTCGAATATAGAATTTTTAAGTTTTTTGAAATAAAATTTATATATTCAGAAACTATATAAAAAATACTATAAGCCTTAATAATTAACTATTCAAAATATTTAAATATTGTTTACAAAAAATATGATCAAAGAAACCTTGTTTGACTCCTCGTATAATAAAATATTCATTCTTTTTTAAGCGGAGATATATTAAATATAGCACTTATAATTGACGCTAAATTAATAACGGTACTTGTTATAATGACAACACCCATTGCAGGATTAATGGCCCCACGAACTGGGATGATGAATAGGAATGAATAATTGAAGAGGGCCATACATGATATCTCCGAGATTATGCATGCATGACCGAATAAGAATAAAGGCATGTGGAAGAGGAACTTATGCTAAAAAGATTTAAATTAATTAACTTGATAATGCTGGCCACAAATCTTCATCATGATAATAATGTATGATCCCAGAGAATATATGGTTTTAAGGGTGTTTCCAACATGTTTGCTTTTCTGATATATAGCATATTTGACCATATTTTAATAGATATTATTGATTTCTCTCTCCGTCGCGTGGGAGCAATTAAATTCTTAATTAGTGGAGTAGGAAGAAACTAGGTACATATGATATTTTCCAAAAATCATTTGACATATCATTTGCAGTTTTTATTACGTATCCATACAAATCATTCACAACATGCATGCGTTATTAAGATAATCGAATATACTTGTGTTTGAACCAAAGGTAAAAAGCACATTATATTAGTACTTGTTTGCCGTTTATATGGGGTTAAATTATAACAGGCGGTCCCCGCTCTCGGTCCTCTCTTCTCCGACGCCGAGGGTGTGACCCTCAAGGAGATAAATGACAATGCCCTGTCAAAGAACATTGCTGATCTTGCTCTCAGGGTAAGTATAAGATTTAAAATATTAGAAATAAAATAATCAAATTGAGTTTGAGGCGTGAAAATCGACTGTCCTTAAAGAGTTATCGCCTGTATACTAATTTAGGGAAAATACAAACGATTCTCTTCAGGATACAACAAAGCCTGCAGTAACACTTGTGATTTTCTATATACACTTCGTTGGAATTCTTGTATATTTATAGGCAACCAATAGACCCTTTCAGAAAAGATGTCTTGTTTCACAAACAGACACGACTATTTATTCGAATTTTGAATTTAAAATTCAAATAAATAATTAACTCTAGGATCTCGTGCCTGTTGAGTTAATCTCGTGCATGTTGAGTCAGTCTCGTGCCTGTTGAGACAATCTCGTGCCTGTTGAGTCAGTCTCGTGCCTGTTGAGACAATCTCGGGCCTGTTATGTGCTATTTCATAATGATCAGTTCCGAGGCTAACATGCACGGTACGAGTAAGGTCTGTCCCGGGAGTGTTTCACATGATATGCACGGAACTTCTTTCTTCCGATGTGAGAAGAATCCAACTTCCAACTTGCCAATAACAAACTATCTTACAATCCCCCACTAGTTTGTTATTTCACTTCATAACACTTGTGAATAATTGAAAGTATCTTTTACAGATTTGAACTTTCCTTTAGTGTAAGTATATTAAAGTTTTGACGAAGTTAATGGTATCTTAAGATTTGAACCACAAATCCTTGTGCCAAAATCGAAAATACCACACACACAACGTTATCTAGTAGCTTAGAAAATTCAGTATTCGCTTTAGCACGTTTACGGCCATGTGCTCATCCTGAATTCATGAATATTTACAAGATCAACCCTTTAAATCTTGCTAGAAGAGGCACCACTTCAATATTCATATAGGTGAAATTAGTTAATATGTCCCTGTTACTCCAGACATTAATAATTCCATTAAGATTAATCAACCTCTTCATGTAACAGTATGCACTTTGGAGTTTGTCTTTATGCCCCTGTTATAACAAGCATTTAACAACTCCTTAACTCCTCATATAACAGTAAGTAGTACAATAGAATTAGGGCTCCTAAAGAGGAGATCAGTGCTTAAACAATACAAGTAACTTGTTATTACCCATTGAACTTATATTGTTAGAGTGTATACTAACTCAAAGTGGGGTTCCCATTCCTTGTATTGAATTTAAGGGTCTCAGCCCCATCCCTCCACAAGTTTGTTGTACTACATATCTCTACCTAATGGCTTCGTAAGTGGATCAGCCAAATTCTTATTTGATCTCACATATATTATAGCTATAGCTCCATTTGTAATTAATTCTCTTATATAAGCATGTCTCAAGCTTATATGTCTCGATTTCCCATTATAAATTTAATTGTGAGCAACACACATTGTAGTCTCACTATCACAGAATATGGAAATGGCTGACATAGGTTGTGGCCACAACTTTATATCAAGTAACATATTCCTCAGCCATTTTGCTTCTTTTCCAGCAGCTGCTAATGCAATAAATTCAGATTCCATAGTAGAATGAGAAATACATGTTTGTTTCTTGAATGCCCAACTAATGGCTCCACCGCCTAGAGTAAATATCCATCCTGATGTGGATTTATTATCATTAACACTTGTAATCCAACTTGCATCAGAATATCCCTCTAATACATTAGGAAAACCATTATAGCAAATGTCTAAGTTCTTTGTATATTTTAAATATCCAAGTACTCTATTTATTGCTTTCTAATGATCATTACCTGGATTACTGGTAAACCTTGAAAGTTTACAAACAACAAATGCAATGTCGGGTCTAGTGCAATGCATTGCATACATCATACTACCTATCACACTTGCATACTCCAACTGTGCTACTGCTCTTCCAGTATTTGCAGTTAGCTTAACACTAGAATCATAAGGAGTATTATACCCCTTTATTCCTAAATGACTGAATTTAGTAAGGATTTTATCTATATAATGTGCTTGTGACAAAGTCACTTGCTTGTTATCTCTTTTGACCTTGATTCCCAAAATAGTATCAACTTCATTTAAATCCTTCATTTTAAAAACTGAGGTTAGATACTTCTTGGTCTCGGTAATTCCTTGTAGATTCGTACCAAAAATCAGCATGTCATCGACATATAAACAAATTATTACTCCATATTCTTTTGTAAATTTAGAGTAAATGCACTTGTCTGCATTATTATGTACGAATCCGGTTGATAGTATTACACTATCAAATCTTTCATGCCGCTGTTTAGGTGCTTGTTTAAGACCATAAAGAGACTTTATCAATTTACAAACTTTCTTCTCGTTTCCCGGAAGAACAAATCCTTCAGGTTGTTGCATATATATTTCTTCACTAAGGTTCCCATTTAAAAAGGCTGTTTTAACATCCATTTGATGTACGTAAAGATCATAGATAGAGGCCAAGGATAAAAGGACTCTAATGGATGTTATTCTTGCAACAGGAGCATATGTATCAAAATAGTCTATGCCTTCCTTTTGAGTGAAACCTTTTGCAACTAATCTTGCTTTGAAGGTTTGGACAGAACCATCTGTATTGTACTTTCTCCTAAAGACCCACTTATAACCTATAGGTTTTGATCCAAGAGGAAGATCAACCAAAACCCAAGTGTTGTTGGATATAATTGAGTCCATTTCATCATTAATGGCCTCTTTCCAAAAGGCAACATCTCTAGAAGATATTGCTTCTTGAAACGTCTTTGGGTCTTCTTCAACATTTAATACAATAGGAATTTGATTACAAACATTTGTCCTGTCTCCTTCAACAAAAAATACTATAGATTGTGAAGAAATAAAATCAGAACCAAGATGTTTTTCTTTTCTTATTCTTTGACTTTTTCTTGGTTCTATTTGCATATCATCACTTCTTTCCTTAGTTTTAATAATTTCAGAAAGCGACAATTTATTAGCATCGATACGTTTTCAATTTATTTCAGTCATTTCATCAACATTGCTATTTATAAATCTATTTTCAATAAATTCAACATGTATAGATTCTATAATGACATTAGCTTCTAGATCTAGCAGTCTATAAGCTTTGGAGTGTTGTGCATATCCTACAAAAATACTTTTAATTCCTCTAGGACCCAATTTTGTTCTTTGATGGTCAGGTACTCTATAATAGGATATACACCCCCACACTTTAAAATAATTTAAATTTGGTTTTCTACCATTCCAAAGTTCATAAGGCGAAATATGCATACTCTTTGAAGGCACTCTATTTAAAATATAACATGCAGTTAGTAGTGCTTCACCCCATAAATTATGTGGCAAATGTGCATTAAGTAACATAGCATTAACCATATCCACCAAAGTTCTATTTTTCCTTTCCGCTAACCCATTTTGTTGAGGAGTATAAGGGGCACTCATTTGATGTATTAGGCCATGCTCTTCACAGAACTTATTAAATTCGTTAGGAAAATATTCTCCGCCTCTATCACTTCGAATAATTTTAATTTTCCTACTCCTTTGATTTTCCACAACAGACTTGTATTCTTTAAACTTTTGAAAAGATTCGTCCTTAGTTCTAAGTAAGTAAACATATGTAAATCTAGAGAAGTCGTCTATAAAAGTAATAAAATATCTTTTGCCTCCTCTAGTTAATTCTCCATTTAATTCACACAAGTCTGAATGTATTAAATCTAATAGTTCTGTGGATCTTTCAACTTTACGAAATGGTTTCTTTGTCATCTTTGCTTGTATGCAAATTTCACATTTTATATGTTGAGTTTTACATGAGATATAACCATTTTTGGACATATAATTCAAGGAGCCAAAATTTAAATGTCCTAGTCTAGCATGCCATAAACAAGAATCAGACTCAACGATGTAAGCAGAAACATAATTTATTTCATTAATACTCAATTTGAACATGCCGTTACAGTTATAGCCTTTTCCAACAAAAACACCATTCTTAGACACTATTACATGATCAGACTCAATAACTATTTTGAAGCCTTTCTTTGACAGCAAAGCAGCGGACATTAAGTTTTTCTTCATATCAGGAACATGATACACATTCAGTAATGTCAACTTCTGGCCAGATGTGACGTTAATCTCAATACTTCCTTTTCCAGCAACATCTGCCGCAACATGGTTTCCCATCAAGACTTGTTCAGAATTTTGCACTTCTGCATATGTCTTGAACATCTTCTTGCCATAACAGACATGAATAGTAGCACCCAAATCTAGCCACCAGTCTTGAGTATTTGTAGCAGCGGTAGCCACATTCAACTCTTAGACCATACCAATTTGCATTGCGGAAACCATGGCAACCAGTCTTTGGGCAGAATTTTCCACTAAGTTTGCCTTTTCAGTATTTCTAGATTTTTTAATCTTTCCAGACTTTTCGGTTTTGCCTGCATTGAAATTTATTCCTACCTTTCTATATCTGCAGTCCCGAATCATATGGCCTTTCTTTCCACAATGATGACAACTAAAGTTCTTTCTCTTTTTAAAAGAAGACTTTTTGGAAACTTTCAGATGTTTGTTCCCACTTCCTGAATCATTCTGACTGACAAAATTGACTGCGGAACTCGAAGGCTGACTAATAGCATCACGAGCACGAGTCTCACTTTCAATTTGAATGTAAGTACGAAATTGTTCCACAGTCATTTTATCCATAGAATGTAGGATTTTCTTTCTATAGTCATTCCAAGAGGAAGGCAATTTCGAAAGAATAGCACCTATTTGAAGTGCATCAGGAATTTTAACTTCAAGATCACTTAGTTTTGATACTAAGATTTGCAGTTCATGAATCTGATCCATTATAGGCCTAGTATCAAATATTTTAAATTCAAAGTACTGCAGAGCCAGGAATTTGTCAATACCTTGTTTTTCATTCTGGTATGCAGTTTGTAGAGCAGTCCAAATCTCTCTTGGCGACTTCAGATTGCAGTAAAGATCATAGAGTCGATCTGTCAAAGTATTCAGAATATGGTCGCGACACAACAGTTCATCATGTTCTCGTTTCTTCCTTTCTTCCTTGACTACGTCAGAATCTTCTGCTGTGGGCTCAGGCATCAGAGGCAAGGCAGAATCAAGAACATAGTAGATATTGAGAGCAGACAAGAAGAATATCATCTTGTCTCTCCAACGGGTAAAGTTCGTTCCATCAAAGCGATCAAGTTTGATGAACTCCTTCGGATTCTCAACAACAGACATCAATTTCTCCATAGCAGAATAACTCTTTAAGATTATTAGAAATAAAATAATCAAATTGGCTTTGAGGCGTGAAAATTGACTGTCCTTAAAGAGTTATCGCATGTATACTAATTTAGGGAAAATACAAAAACGATTCTCTTCAGGATACAACAAAGCCTGCAGTAACACTTGTGATTTTCTATATACATTTCGTTGGAATTCTTGTGTATTTATAGGCAACCAATAGACCCTTTCAGAAAAGATGTCTTGTTTCACAAACAGATACGACTATTTATTCGAATTTTGAATTTAAAATTCAAATAAATAATTAACTCTAGGATCTCGTGCCTGTTGAGTCAGTCTCGTGCCTGTTGAGACAATCTCGTGCCTGTTGAGTCAGTCTCATGCCTGTTGAGACAATCTCGTGCCTGTTGAGACAATCTCGTGCCTGTTATGTGCTATTTCATAATGATCAGTTCCGAGGCTAACAAGCACGGTACGAGTAAGGTCGGTCCCGGGAGTATTTCACATGACAGGCACGGAACTTCTTTCTTCCGATGTGGGAAGAATCCAACTTCCAACTTGCCAATAACAAATTATCTTACATAAAATATCATGCATCTAGTAAATTTCTTGTCTGAATCATCCTCGATGACACCCTTCTCAAACCATATCTAACCCATAGGTTCCATATGAAAGAGTCTGGCTAAACTTATCTCCACGGGTGAATGAGGAGCGATGACATAATTTCTCTCCAATGCAGCAACATGCAGTGTCGCCAAGTTTGATTGATTTGTACGTTCTTTTGACTAGTTTCTAGTCGCTCGGCGTCGATTAATTTCTCTAATTTACTTCACCCAATGAATTAAGCTTTTGTATTAAATTCTTCGATTTTTTTCCACATAGTATTACAAAGAAATCTATAGAAGTTTTTAAAATTTGGTCTTACTTTTGAATTCTGACTTAAATTTTCAGATTCTTTACACATGGCCCAATATACACAAAGAACAAAATAGTTGAATCACTATGAATGGAAAAAGAATAAGAGTTGTCACACTCACAAGCAATCGTATCCTGAGAATTTTTGGTAAAGATATCATTTATATTCAGCAAAAACTTCTTTATAATAATCTGATTTTTTTATTGCTATAGTGAAAAACTGTTATAAAAAATGCATAATGTATATAACATAATAAGTCTAAAGAAAATAGGCTATTATAATAAAATTATATTATGGAAAAGTCTAAACTGTATATTAATAAGTAGCGATCGATTATATGGTTAGTGGTGCATTACGAAGGGGAAATGTTTAGACAGGTGTGCCCAAATTAACTTAGATGCTTAAAGTCTAAGATACTAAAGCAATAACAAAGGAAAGATTGGTGCATGACCTCTTGGGGTCGGGCAGAAGATAGTGGACTTTGATCCTGTTTGTTAACTGTAAAATTTCGACCACCCAACACAAGATTTGGTGCACATGTTTCCACCACATATATTATAGTTGGGTGCTTAAAAGCTTAATTTGATGTGATTCTTTTGTCTTCCAATTGTTTTTAGCTTTAGGAGTTAAAAAGGGTAGCACCATACACAAAGTATTTGGTGTTTACACAAGGTTTGGAGAAGGATTGCACTCAAGGGGTATGATATAGATAACCTATTCTAATGCAAATATTAGTGACTGTTTCTTAATACTTGTATTAGGATAGGTTATCTATATCACACTCTTTGGGTGCGATTTTTTTTTTCTTCTGAAACCCATGTGAATATGAAATTAATACTCTACACCAAATTGTCCTTTAGAAACTAGATCAATAGAACTGGGTCCTAACGGACTACTGGTCGCTGGTGACAGGAATCAATAGAAAAACCATGTGATGTGATTCCTTCTATCCGCCAAATGCCACGCCACTTTATTAGGTTTAAAAATATCTAGAGAAAAGGAATGAGAAAAGGTGTTAAATGACACACTTTTTTATTGGCTACACTTCATCCATTATTGTAGAATTTTGAGTTAGATGTTCATATTCTTATTCATATTAACGTCAAATTTTAGTAAACTCATATTCACAACTTATTATATGTACTATATATTGTTAAACTTGGATTCTACTACTAGAAATTCGGTAAATACCGATCAGAAAAACTGACTAACGTTGGTCGGTTATGGCTAATTACCGACCAAAACCCGTCTAAATACTCTTGGTCGCTATTTTGATGGTCGTTTTAATAGACTGGTCGGTATGTTAAAACGACCATCTGAAGAATTTAAAACATTTACCGACCAACTTTGGTCGGAAACATATTTTAATAATTTAATTTTACCGATCAAAATTGGTTGAAAATATATTTTAATAATTTAATTTTACCGAACAAAGTTGGTCGGTGTATTTAAATTATATTTTTTTTATTAATTATTAAATTTTAAAAATTACTGACCAAAGTTGGTCGGTAAATGAATATATATATATATATATTAAAAAATTAAAATTTAACAATACCAACAAAAGTTGGCCGGTAATATTGAATTCTGGAAATTCCTTGTTCATTAACCAACCAATTTTGGTCGGTAATTGTAATTTTTTTTAATGATTACCGACCAACTTTGGTCAGTAATTTGCAGAAAAATATTTTTTTAATTAGAGTTGGTCGGTTTTCTGGGTTTTAAATTTGGCATAAAATACCTGTTTTGGCAGCTACACCACCTTCCAGCATACCAATACACCTAATAGCAACATAAAACAACAACAACATCAACAACACAACAACAACAACACAACAACAATCAATAAATATATTAAAACTAACAAATTAAAGTTCAATTGAACATAAAAATTCAAAACCAAGTTAAAACTTATGACAACTAGTTCAAAACAGGTTCTATTTATCTAGTTCAAAGTATATAAAAGTCAAGGAGTATTTTGTACAACTTCATCATCACCGTGTGATGAACTTTCATCTACAAGACGGTATCGAGAAGGGTCTTGTGGAGGACGGGAAGAACGATCACAGGGAGGACGGGAGGAACGATCACGGGGAGGACGGGAGGAACGATCACGAGGAGGACGGGAGGAACGATCACGCGATGACTCACGAGGCTCGGACAACGGAAAAGCTCCAGTAGATAGGAGAGTTCTGATCTGAGCTTGCATGCCAAGGAATTGAGAATCTCTAACCCTTTCTATTTCCTTGGCCGCTTCTAGATCGGATGCGAGCTTTGTCACAGTCTCCCGCATAGTGGAGAGGCTCTCCCCATTAAGTTGCCCGTCTTGCGAGGAAGTCCCTATTCCTTGCATTCCACACTTATAACGATGGAACTTTTTAGTAGGAAGCCCGTATACCTTCCTCCATTTTGGACTGCCAATAGACTCCATCCATATTCTTTTAGCATCCTCGTCCGAAGTTTGGGTTAGCTCGCTCGATTCACCAGCTGGCTGAGTGCGGATGAATTCCTCCACATTAGTTTGGTAGCGACCCTATACGAAAATTTAAATTGAATTAGTATTTCAAAATTTATATAAAAGTAAATTAAAATACTTAAAGAAAAGTGAAAGCTTACATGTACAGTCGAGGCCCGATCCTCGACCTACCTTTCTTGATTCGTCTCTTTCTTCTTCTTTACAATATGCGTCTCCTTGAATAGCTCATCATGGTTCATTGGACGCCCCAACTTCTTTTCCTGAAAATAAATTAATTTAGTTAATAAACAGAATAGATATACTTTGAAAATTAAAATAATTTAAGTAATTACGTACCAATCTTCTTTTTATGGTCCCTAGGCTGATCGCACCTCCAGTGTGTAAGGATTCTCCCTTCTCAGATGCACGAGCTTTCTTTCTTTTTTTGCTCTTTTCTAAGAACTTTGCGGTAAGCCATTGCTTTTGCAACTCATCCCATAAATTTTGAAGTAACCAGTCAGGCTTCTTGTTCTTCTTTCTAGCATCGGAGAATGCATCCGACAATCGCTTGCGAGCTTTATGATGAAAATTTGCAGCCACTTTCGCGCTATAGCGGTGTTCCCATACACACTTGCTTTGTATTTCAAAAATTAATTATAATATGAAAATATCATAAATATAAATTATTAAACTGCTTAATAGAACATTTATACCTTAAATTGATTGAAAATTTGCTCCTTCAACGAGAATGGAAAAACAGTCCAAGTCGCATAAGGGCCATCATAAAGCTTTCTGATGGCTTTGGTGATTATCCTCGTAGTCTTATTACTCGGGATGAACCTGCAATTTAATAATAAAAACACATTAATATCTTAGTAAAATCGTTACAAAACAATAAACACAAAAATAACAAATAACTCTCCCATCACCCTCACAGACTATGATGATCCTGCGATATTGATCATAATGCACTTCCTCGTCACCATCATCATCATCATCCGAAGCATGTGTATCAGAGGCATGTGTGGACTGTGTAGGGGATTAGAGCTACTACCTCGCATGTGAAGGCCTGAAATGGACAGAGTCGTTGATGAAGATGACTGCGATCCTTGTGACTGCGACACATCTGGATGGACCCCCAAGTGGCTCTGATACTAATGGTTATGACCCGAGTGACTGTGAATAGAGTGGCTGTGACATGGATGGATGCGACCCATGTGGCTGTGATATGTAGGGATGTGATATAGATGGCTGCGATGCAGATGGCTGTGATCCACGTGGTCGTGAGGTAGCTGGACTGTATGCCGGACATATAGTCCTATGGCCCTGCGATGAAAGACCTGGTGTCTGGATGAATGTGTAGGGCTCGTGATGCTGTGACAGCTCAGTATAGCCGTGGGGTGGAGGATAAGACATAGGCATCTCTGTAGAGGGTAGAAAAGAGGGAGTATTATTATCTACCCTCCTCTTTCCCTTCCTAGCCTTTTCTCAACCCCGATAACCAGTAGGGTCATTGTTACCTTGACCCTTGCCTGCCATCTGCATAATATGATACATATTTAGATTGAAACATATAAGAAACTAACTATAAAATGAGAGTGCTTTAAAAACCCAACTTTTTAAAGCTCATCAACGTATCGTTCCTCGCCCGAGAATTCTTCGTCCTCACTTGTTTGAGCTTCATCAGTTGATTCTTCACGTGTGGCAGGGTTGGTTTCTTTTAGGGATAGATTTGTGAAGATCCTAATTAGTATATATAATTTATCATCAAATATATCTATTTGTAAATTGATTCATCGACTTATAACTTAGTTAGATGCATCGTTGAATATTAAAAACAAAACTTTTGACCTATATATATATATATATATATATAACACGCTTCGTTGTACTACTTTAACTACATATATAACATGTTATAGTATATGTTAGTGTATTCATTATTTGTATTACAAAAGTGTTAACGGATTACATTTATATTATTTAGATAGTAAATATAAAAGTGATTCATATTTTTGACCAATGTTGACCTAATAACCGACCAACTTTGGTCGGTTATTTTCCAGAAATTAAAATATACCGACCAAAGTTGGTCGGTAAATGCTTCCCCTGAATTAACCGACCAACTTTGGTCTGTAATTTTAAATAAAATTTCTTTAAATTTTATAAAACATTTTAAATAATAATATAACTATTAAAATTTTAAAAATCGGGTCCACATTACCGACCAACTTTGGTCGGTAATGTAAAAGTTTTGTTGACTAAGAAAGTCTGACCAGCTCGGTCAACTTGTTGACCAAATTTCCGACTAACTTTGTTCGGTATTTTTTTAAAAATAAATATAAAATACTTTTTTTTCAGTTTCCATCCAACTTTGGTCAGTTTTTTTGACCGACCAATATTGATCGAATATTTTTGATTGGTATTTACCGAATTTCTAGTAGTGGCCGGATTTATCTTGCATAATTATCACCTATCGCATTAAGGTTTGGATTGAGTGCTCAATTTTTAACAAAAGGTGTTACGAACCTATTGGACAAGTTTGCCCCTGTGGAACACGTGAGATGGGAGATTAATAAATAGAACAAAGTGGGGCAGTGAAAGGCATGCAAATTATGTTGACGCTTCGGCGCACTCCGTTCTTCTCACCTCCTCTTCTTAAGTGTCTGCGTCCTCTTATCCCCCTTCTCTGAATCTGTGTTTCTCACCATTCTTATCTCTATCCTTGGTTACTTGTTATTTCAGTATTTTTCATTGTAATTCAGTAGTTGAGTGCAATTACTATCCCAATGCTGTAATCGTATTCCAGTTCTTATTAATATAGTGAGGACTTTGACTATTTGTTACAAAAGGTAATTATTATTTTTGTAAAATCAATATGGGTAAATAGGAACCTAATTGTAGGTAATTTTGGTTATGCAAACATAAAAGACATGTCTCTCTCCATAATATCAACTTCCTCGGCCAAAGAAGTTCAAAATCAATTCAGTCTATGCATGCATTAAGAAGGAAGTTGAGCCAATACGTGAAATTTTTATCTAAAACTTCTTTCTATTTATGGAATTAAAGTCTATAAAAACGAATATTTGGCTGCCTAATCTCGCGTGTGTAAGGTGCTTTTGAATTCTTTACAATTTGTTTCCTTAACATATTTAATTTCACTTTATCCTATTGCTTTCTATTAATTCGCACCTTAATCTCTTTAGTTCTTTGCAAAATAATAAATAGTTCTATTAGTTTCGCGAAATATGCAAAATGCAAATACTAATATTTTCCTAAATTTATTTCATCTACATAGAGTTAGGTGAAGTTAACCAATTGCCAATTCTGCCCAGGTCTCGAAATCCAAGATCTTTGTTGTTGCATCATATAACTGTTACACCCCATGTTTTTGTACCTGAGAGTACGTCGTAAGTCAATTGATGTAAGTTCGGAAATGAGATCGTCTTTGAAAGTACATAAAGTAAGTTAATCATGTTACATTGGAGGTTACAAATATTTATGATCATGGATAACAAGTAACAAGAGGGTTGAAAGGCTTAGAAGCTAAACAAATTGAAGAAAATAAGTTTCGTCAAATGTCGACAAGTTGGGAATGTTATAACATGTACTTTTGGGGTGATACTTGATCAGTTCCAACCCTACACCACTATAGAGTGGCAGAGCGATCGATGCAGCTTTTACCTGAAAAGGTCGGGATCGAATTCACAGGGAGCTAAGATATGTTTGGAGGTGGGTTCTTATCTAATCTAGCAATATGCGTTGTTATTGTTTGCACTTTCAATCATTTTTTTGTTCGTTCACTACTCTAGTTTAATACTAATGATGCAAGAAAATAAGCTAATTATGATATTTTTGTAGGGTTTTCTTAATAGGTCTAAAGGCACTAGAGAAGTGACTTACTCCTAGGTGAGTATCTAACGGGATCTAGAACTTAAGGCAATAATGTTATAGTTGGGATCATAATATAGCTAATGCACGTAGCTACTCACTCTATACCTCTCGGTAGTTTGAGTGACTTTGCCCTAATTGACTTTCTCAAGCCCATTTGGGTATTCAATTTGTGCAAGCAAAGTTGGCTCAAGTCGGGTATTACTATCTCTAGGTTTAATGCTTTAATTACGGCTATCAATCTCTTGAATACACCCAATTCCTTGTTGGCCTAAACTTCCTAGACTTAAGCTCTCTTTTTCAAGAAGAGCCTAAGTCAAAAAGGCACAAATTAGTGTTTGCAACCACCAATTCAACATAAAAAGCACAAATCAGGCCAAATATCAATCACCCATGAATATCTAAGCCCTAAAATAGGAGACCCATTAAATACCCACACTAGGGTTGAGCCACAACCCTAGCTAATGAGTTTAGCTACTCATAATTAAAGAATAAATCAAGATTGAGACGAAATAGAAGCCATAAAAATTAATTACAAGATAAAAGTCTAAGATTAATTGTTAAACAAGCTCTAAAATTACTCAAAAAGGCAAAAGTAGGCGGTTCACATGCTCAACTAACAAAAGATGACCTAAAAATCTGAAAAAGAAGTATCTATACACAGCTAATTTTTTCGGACAAAAATGCCCCTACGGAGGTACCGCCGATATGAAAAATGAACTGCTGCAGCCGTGAGGCTACCGCGGCCACATAAAATCAAGCGCGGACCGTGGTCTTCAACTTTCAACTCAATTTCAGACTCTCTGAATCTCTCCCCTCCTGATCGCGATAAAAGGACCGCTGTCACGGTAGAGGCATCGCTGTCGCGGTAGAGGCACCACTGCCACATAAAAGAACCGCGGGTAGCGGTAACTTGCAATACCAAAAATGCAGCTCTCTAAACCTTGCCACCACGGACCGAGAGATCAAGACCGCCTCAGCGGTGGATCCTCTGCGTCCGCGGTTGATTTTCCGCTGTAGCGCTCAGTTGACTCAGCTTTGACTTGTGCAGGTTTCACTCCCTTTTGAGCTAGTTTTGACTTCCTTGTCTCTTTTTGATCAAACACTGCAAGCAAGCACAATAAGTTAGCTTTTGGGAATACTTGTACACACTTTAAATCCAAAACTTAAGCAAAAAGGAGCATAAAATAGACTAGAATCCCTAGTTATCAACTCCCCCAAACTTAAGCTTTTGCTTGTCCTCAAGCAAACAAAGTAATTCCTACCTCCTCGAGATAAAAGAAAGGAAAATTCAGTTGTCCTAAAGTAACCTCATCAAGAATCAATTGGGACTAACAATTACCCTCAACTCAAATACATTATCAACAATACATAACCTTTTAGCACCATGGCTATAGTGCGACACAAAAGCATCAAGAGTTGACTCAACTCATCAAGGAAACTCTTTTTGTTACATTGGTCGTTGTGGAACCCAAACTCATACTCCTCAACTCTCCATAAGCAAACCTCACTTTTAGATTGTAGCACTCAGAACGAGGATTGTGGAAAACACACTCATCTCTCTCAAAGGAAAGTCACAAGTCCGGCTCTAAGTACCATAAGCTTGCCCCTTATGTTAGTCACCACTAATGTAAGCTCACCCAACTCAAGATCATATAGGGATTTTGTGGTGATGTAATGAAGTCTTTTGGTTCAGTAGGATATATTGGTCTAAGAAGGTGTCATCCTCCCTTAAGCACTTCATTTGCTTCATTTTGACACACATTTTCTTGACTCCTTGAGTCATTTACTTCTTCTTTAGGGGCTAGAGAGGCACACGGTCACTCTTTCTTGTTCATTTCAATCCTTTTTCTCCTTTCCAATCTTTCCATGCCTTTCATCTTTTGCTTTTATTGAATCCCTTCATTTCTTCCATTGTTCACTTTCTTTTTGAATTTTTGACTTTTTTTTTTGCCTTTTTTTCCCCTTCATTTTGTACCTTTTATCACTTTTGCATTCCTAATCTCTCCCCCCCAAATCTATGTCTTTTCATTGTGCTAAGGAAATATAGAGTGCCAAGAGAGGATCATTTTCGAATGGATAAAGGCTTGTATCATAGTTATTGAAAGAATAAGGGCTATGGTTCAAGGGGCTGATTAAGGATATCATCATTGGTAGGCTATGGATGTTTTCAAGTCTCAATTAGGATCAAGGAAAGCCTATAATCACTTCTCAAGTCGAGCTTCACTTAGGATTTTGCCTAGACAAATATTCAGGGCAAGTTCTAGACTTATTGGCACGAGACTGGGACTTGCAAATCAATACCTCACCGCACAAGCTATAAGATTGCTAAAGAAACAGAGTTGGGGGCCCACAACAACCTTAGCTAAGATTTGAGCAACACAATTGGTTCCGAGAAACCACTCGATGATTGTTTAGTCAACACAAGAGTCTCAAGGTCACAATTATCACCATCCAATACACACCAATTTGTTTTTAACCATAAGGTCAAAGGTAAATGTGTTAGGCCCAAGTGAAGCTTTTCCTGATGCACCATTGCTCACTAACTACTATTTACACAAAAATGAAAAGAAAAATAGACTCAAACCCTTAAGAAGGTTGTCATGCCATCCATCATCGGGAAGAGCCACCCGGTTCACACAAACTCCACATTTGGAAAGAACCGTGGCATTAAGAAACCAAAGGCTTATTGATCATTGAAACTTGTAAAATAAGAAGCTACAAATCGAAAAAGAAGCTATTACATGAAGTAGGAAGTTATACCATTAAGAGAAATTGCAAAAGAAGCTATGAAGTAAAATGCGTAAAGTAAACTAAATATGTATAATAGGGGGTTTAGATGAATATACATAAGAGGAGATGAACATATATATGAGAGAGTAACTTTATATACATACCAAGAGTAACTTTATATACAGACCAAGATCGAAAATTAACGAAAAGTGTAAAGTCATATACATACCAAAAGTGAAAAATAAGCATGAAGAAAGAAAATAGTATCATAATTACAAACCAACTACCAATTCATCAAAGTAGGGCCACCCCCTCAAATGAAAGCTAACATTGTCCTCAATGCTAACTAACCAAAAATAAGCTCAAAAAGAAGGGTACAGAGTAAAGGAAACTCCCTATGGGTCATCTGTCTACATCGGGTCCTGTGGCAGCATGGGGTCCTGTAGCTGGATGGGGTCCTGTGGTTGGGCACCTAAATCACCTGTTTCGGGGGCCTGTGGCTAGCCAGAAACAACTCCCTCAGTTTCTGCCAGCTCAATCTCTACATCATCAATCCGAGGTACCACTCTCGTCCTCTTGGGCTCTCTCTCAATCTCCTGTTCCTGAACCTGCTATGTCTGAGCCGCTGGAGGCTAATCATGTAATAGTAGCTCTAATGGTAAGTGGTCTGCTACCTTCATCTTCTCCACCTCCTCCCTCAATTCCTTCACAGACTCCTTCGAGGCCCGAGTCTTTTTCAGCTTTCTTGTTTGCTTGCTCAGCTCCTAAAGTGATTTTCCTTGAACTGCTAGAGCATCCATTATAAGATTTTGGTTCTCCAAGAGCTTCTTCTGGTTGTCCAGAAGCTCCTTGAGAGACTCCTCTACCGAAGCTGGCACCTGTGGTTGTGGGGGAACTGATTGGGCTACCACCGAACTGGATAGCACAGACAACTTAGAAGTTGTTGCTTGCATCCAGTTGTTGATACTCGAGAGTGTTTGCTCAATTTGTGGGCAGTCAATGGGTATGCTGAGGAGGATGGAATTTTTGAAGGCATGGAAGTCGATGGTCCGAAGGCAAGATCTGATATGGTAGTGGGAGGCTGTGAAGTAGTGACTACCACTACTGGCTCTTCAGACTTGCCAGTAGAAGTAGTAGCCTTACCTTTGGGGTTGTCTGGACCCTTGAGGTTGTACCATGAAAAAGGCATCTTGGGTTTTACCTTCACATCAAAGTTTCTTTTCTCCACCTCCTGATCTTCCAAGTACATGGTAAGGAAGTTCGGGAAGGGGTATGATCTATCACCCTCCTTGACCACCCTGGTGATCACCCTAGACATGATATTCCTGACATTTATCAGGAACCTCGCCATAATAGCCACCACTATAATCGCCCAAGAGACCGGCAATGTGTTTTCGTGAGTAGTGGGGTCTAGTCTGCTGCATACAAAGGTCTCCCAACCCTTTGCCTCAAAGTTCAGGGTGTTCCTCAAGATACGAACCCCTATTGTCAACCATGCTAGAGTGGTATCCGGGAGAGCCAGGTATGATGCCAACCACGGGCGAGATGCCTCATCCATTGCCACCTTCTCCAAGTACAATGTCTTATCTTCATCATTGAAGCCCAGGTATTCATTGATTGTTTTCCCATCAAACTTGACTTTCAGGTTCCGCACCTTAGTCACTTTTGTGTCCTTTTTGATGTGCGAGGCATTGGCGTAGAATTCCTTGACTAGGTGCTCATTAGCCTCCGACACCTTACTAGTGAAGTAATCCCATCCCACTTGCTCATTGAAGTGCTGCTTCACGTTGGGGTTATGAGGCAGAAGATCCCGCTCTATGAACTGGCGCTCATGAATAAGTGATCTTAGAGGCCACCACTCCCTGAACTTGTGATATGACAGCTCACTGACAAACCTTCTTTGCCACACTTAAGGGTTTCTAGTCCGTTCCACCCCCTGTTTGGGTCACACCCCCTCCCTCGTCATCCGGTACCTCATCATCTACGAGATCCTGTCCAGGTGATGAAACTGTAGGTGAGGTTGAAGCTGAAGACTCACTACCCTCTGCTGAGCCATCAGACGACTTAGCAGAATAGGCAGTAGGAGAAGTAGGAGAGGCTGGGCGTGTAGGTTCATCTCTTAACCTATGTCTCTCCGAGAAGTCGGGTATATATGCTGGCACTAAATCAGAATCTGAGGCCTTCCGGGAGGGCAAATACTCACTCCCCTCGAAATGAAAAGCAGCTCTATCTGCAGTTCTGATGCTCTTCCTTATTTTCCCAATTGATTTCCGAACTGCTGGGGTCAATTTAATCTGTCCTCATCCCTTACCCCGAGAGAACTCCACTTTCCCTGTTTATTTTTCAGCGCCTCCTCTAGATTTAACTATTGTCTGCAAGTATAATCAGTTGAAAATAGTTAGTATGAATACTAGAAGAAGTAGTGCAAAAAAGTAACAAAACAGTAGACCGTAGACCATGGAAAAGGGAGCGTGGCCGCGAAGGCTGCACCGCGGACCGCGGAAAATGCATCGCGGTCGCGGAGGAGTGGGGATTAGACTACCCACCCTCTGATTATATTGCACCGTGGATCGCGGAAAAAGAAGGGCGGTCGTGGTAGTTGCACCGCTGTCCGCGGAAAATCAACCGCAGCCGCAGACCCTTGTGTAGACCTCTCTGAACTTGAGCACTGCGGACCGCGGAAAAAACATCGCGGACGTGGAAAGGCACCGCTATCATCAGAATTTGCCGCCGCTGACCGCGGTTATCAGGGCTTAAAATATCAAATAAAACATATGACCGCGGACCGTGGTAAATCTACCGTGGTCGCGGACGCCAAACTAGGGCTCAACAAACCTAGGATTTCTAATTTTCATGCATTTTAGCAATAACATCAACATTATCAATCCCACTAGGTACTCAGTAATCAATTCTAACTATTTTAAGCCTAATCTAGTTAATACTATGGAACCCTAAGTCAAAATTAAAAGAAAAAGGAAGAAGAAGAAATAAAAACTATCAATTAAAAGAAAATAAGTACAAAATTAAAGACTAAGGATTGAGTGGAATCACCAGATGTGAGATGAGTGGTGAAAAATGAAGTCTAGTGCTTGTGTCTGTGCAAACTAGGGCGTGGATGAACAGTGGTGTATGTTGTTTGAGAGTGAAATGAGCAAAAAGTGTAAAAAGGCCTTATGACCGCTTATTTATAGAAAATACCTAGGGGCCCACTAAACTTACCTAGAACGGCCGCGGTAAATCACTGCGGTCCGTGCTGGTGTAGAACTGAAGAGCTGCAATTCTGAGACCACCGCGAGAGCGGAAAATGCTCCGCGACAGCTGTAAGCCACCACTGACCGCAAAAATGCACCGCGACAGCGGTTGAAACTTCAAAGAACCCCCATTTTGGACTTTTTAGCACCGCTGACCGCCATCAAATTTCGCCTCCGCGGTAAGGCCACCGCTGACCGCGAAAAATGGAGCGCGACCGCGGTCCAATCTTCAGAGCGTGAAATATTTCTAGCTTGACCTGCACTATATCAAACATCCCTACACACATCTCACAACCAGTTAGTTTACCAACAAATCCTAACTACAAAGAATTAAAAAGGAAGAAAAACACATGGGTTGCCTCCAAGAAGCGCCTGATTTAACATCGCGACACGACACAGGTTACCATTAATCACTTGAGATGGATCATTGCCACTACGTGGCTATCATCAAATTTTCCAAGATAGTGCTTCACTCTGTGCCCATTAACTCTGAAGATCTCACCATTTTTGTTTTTCAAATTAAGAGCACCAAATGGAGTCACAAGCACCACCTCAAAAGGTCCCCTCCATTTTGACTTAAGCTTTCTCGGAAACAGTCGTAACTGGGAGTTGAACAAGAGAACTAAATCACCCACTTTGAACTCCTTGCCACGAGTATACTTGTCATGTAAGTACTTCATCTTGTCCTTATACAAGGACGATATGGAGTAGGCATGAAACCGGAACTCATCAAGCTCATTTAGTTGCTCCACTCGAAGATTTGCTGCAGCATCCCATTCAAGATTCAACTTCCTCAAGGCCCACATGGACTTGTGCTCTAACTCAACCGGGATATGGCATGCTTTCCCAAACACCAACAGGTACGAAGACATACCAATTGGGGTCTTGTAAGAAGTCCTGTACGCCCATAAAGCATCATCCAGTTTCTTTGACCAGTCAGTCCTATTTGCATTAACCGTCTTTGACAATATGCTCTTGATCTTCCTGTTGGAGACTTCAACTTGCCCACTGGCTTGAGGATGGTAAGGGGTAGAAACCTTGTGATTGACACCATACTTTGCAAGCAAAGTGTCAAATGCCTTATTGCAGAAATGAGACCCTCAATCACTGATGATTGATCTAGGAGTGCCAAACCGAGTAAAGATACTCTTTTTGAGAAAAGCCACAACACTCCGGGCCTCGTTGTTGGGTAAAATCACGGCCTCAACCCACTTTGAAACATAATCAATGGCCACCAGAATGTACATGTTGCCACATGAACTCACCAAAGGTCCTATGAAGTCAATGCCCCACACATCAAATATATCAACCTCAAGAATAGTGGTGAGAGGCATCTTATCCTTCTTTGAAATTCCACCTTCTTTTTGACATTCATCACATCTCTTCACAAGCTCACCCACATCCTTATACAATGTAGGCCAATAAAAACCACAACCAAGCACCTTTGAAGCTGTCCTCGCCCCACCATGATGACCACCATAGGGAGATGAATGACAAGCATCTAGAATACTCATTTGCTCCTTTTCCAGAACACATCTCCGGATCACACCATCATTACAGATTTTGAACAAGTAGAGCTCATCCCAGTAGTATTCCAAGCTATCCCATTTGAGCTTCTTCCTTTGGTTAGAAGAGAGCTCACACAGAACAATACTAGTCACAAGAAAGTTGGCAACATCTGCAAACCAAGGCATAATATTCATAGATACCGAGAGGAGTTGCTCATCAGGGAATGAATCATTAATTTCGAGGCCATCACAGGGCCTCCCTTCCTCCTCCAAGCAGGACAAGTGGTCATCCACTTGGGTTTCACTCCCTTTTCTATCAACAATCTCAAGGTCAAACTCTTGGAGCAATAGAACCCATCTCATCAACTGAGTCTTAGAATCCTTCTTTGTCATCAAGTAGCGGAGTGCTGCATAGTCAGTATAAACTATCATCTTGGCACCCATGATATAAGGCCTAAACTTTTCCATTTCAAACACAATTGCTAGCAACTCTTTTTATGTCACCGTGTAATTCACTTGAGCATCATTCATTATTTTGCTTGCATAATACACCGGGTGAAACATCTTATTCACTCTTTGACCCAAAACTGCTCCTACTGCAACATCACATGCGTCACACATGAGCTCAAAATGTAAGCTCCAATTGGGTACGATAATAATGGGAGTGGTTGTCAATTTGTACTTGAGAAGTTCAAAAGCTTTCATACATTCCTCATTAAACACGAACTTGGCATCCTTTTCCAATAACTTGCACAAAGGATTTTCTACCTTAGAAAAGTCTTTGATGAATATTCGGTAGAGCCCCGCATACCCAAGAAAACTCCTAACCCCCATGACTTAAGTAGGAGGAGGAAGCCTTGAGATCACTTCAATTTTAGCCTTGTCCACCTCTATACCATGCTTTGAGATCTTATGGCCGAGGACAATGCCTTCCTCGACCATAAAGTGGCATTTTTCCCAATTAAGCACAAGATTTGTCTCTTTACACTGGGCCAACACTTTGTCAAAATTCTTTAAACACTCATCAAAAGAGTCACCCACAATACTGAAATCATCCATGAATACCTCCTAAAAGTCCTCCACCATGTCAGTAAATATGGCCATCATACATCACTAGAAGGTAGCTGATGTATTACACAAACCAAAAGGCATCCTATAAAATGTAAAGGTGCCATACGGACACGTGAATGTGGTTTTCTCCTGATCTTTCGGAGAAATTAAAATCTGGTTGTAACCTGAGTACCCATCCAGAAAATAGTAGAAGGCACTCCCAACATGTCTATCTAGCATCTGGTCAAGAAAGGGCAATGGAAAGTAATCCTTGCAGGTCACTTTATTCAGCTTGCGGTAGTCCATGCACACCCTCCATCCGGTGACAGTCCTGGTGGGAATCAACTCATTTCGATCATTTGTAACCACAGTCATGCCACCCTTCTTTGACACACCTTGCACCGATGAAGTCTGCGAACTATCCGAGATGGGGTACACAACTCCTGCATCCAACCACTTGATCACCTCCTTTTTGACAACCTCTTGAATAGCCTCATTCAACCTCCTTTGATGTTCCACAGAGGGTTTGGCATCATCTTCAAGTATAATCTTTTGCATGCAAAAGGTGGGCTTATTTCCCGAATATCAGCTAGAGTCCATTCAATTACCTTCTTTCTTCTTTAGAGCACCTCCAGTGTTGTATCTACCTACACGTTAGTAAGACAAGACGAAAGAATAACAAGTAAAGTTGAACTAGGGCCTATGAATTCATACTTGAGGTGTGAAGGAAAAGGCTTCAACTCCAGAATGGGAGGTTCCTCAATTGAGGTCTTTGTTGGTGGAGTCTTTCTGTTCTCAAGATCCAAAGAGAGCTTTCGAGGCTCATAAGAGTAAGATCCCATTCCATGCAAAGTATTGACACACTCCACCCGACCTTCATCCTCATTTTTATCAAAGTTCAACAATACCGCTTCTAGAGGATCTTCTACATTGATCATTGCACTAGTATCATCAATTATCACCTCCATGACAAGATCCACAAAAGAGCACACTTCAGTACTATTCCTCTACTTCATTAATTTGCACATATGAAAGACCACTCTTTCATCACCCACCCGGAAGGTGAGCTCCCCTACTTCCACATCAACTAATGCCTTACCAGTTGCCAGGAAAGGTCTTCCCAATATGATCGGAACCTTATAGTCGACCTCGCAGTCCAAAATCAAAAAGTCAGCAGGTAAGATAAACTTGTCCACCGAATAAGAACATCATCGATAATACCAAACGACCTCTTCATTATTCTATCCGCCATTTGCAACCTCATTGAAGTAGCCCTCGGTTGACCAATACCCAACGTTTTGAACACGGAGTAAGGCATAAAATTGATACTTGCTCCCAAATTTCACAATGCCTTAGCAAAATGCACACTCCCAATGGTACATGAAATGGTGAAAGCGCCGGGATATTCAAGCTTTGGAGCCATCGAGTGCACAATTGCACTTACTTGATGAGTCATTTTTATGGTCTCACAATCCATGGATCTCTTTTTAGTCACCAAGTCTTTCATGAACTTGGCGTAACTCGACATTTTCTCAAGATCTTCCACCAAAGGAAATTGATTGATAAGCTCTTCATCATGTCAATAAATTTCCTAAATTTGTTCTTATTCTTTTGCTTTGCGAGCCTTTGAGGGTAAAGTGGAGGAAGCCTTGGGCACTTCCATTTCTGGTATGTCTATTACGTGTTCCCTAGATGGGTTCAAATCATCTTGAGTCTCCACCTCATTATCATGAATATCAATTCTCACTTCTGCATTCAAATTCTCTTCTCTCACTTGCTCATCAACTATAGGAACAACATCATCTTGTACTTTAGCCTCATCACTCACAACTTCTTTTTGCTTGGAGGTATTTACATCACCACCTCAACTGCTTCTTGTAATCACCGCCATTGCATGCCTGGTGTTGTTCCTACCCTTCGGGTTTAGTATCGTATCACTAGGTAGAGCCCCTTTAGGGTGAGTATTCGAAGATTGCAAAATCTGGCCAAGTGGAACCTCCAAATTCATATTGAAATATTGTGGGATGCCAACTGGGTATCATAGTTGGCGCTCTTCTTCATCATTTGTTCAAACATCATCTTGATCCTTCCCATCTCATTGTTTGATGAGCTAGGACCTTGGGACGGAAATGGAGGTTGGTTGTTTGGTTGTTAATACATCGGAGGCCTTTGAAAGCCTTGCCCCCGATTCCCCTGATTGCCATTGTTCCAACCCCCTTGGTTGTTGTTTCCTCCCCAGTTGTTATTGTTGCCATTCCAGTTGCCCTAGTTGTTCTGGTTGCCCTAATTCTGATTGTTGTTTCCCAAGTTGCTATTGCCTTGTTGGTTTTGATTCCCCGAATTTCCTTTGAATCTCCACTGTTATTGTTGGTTAGGAGCATTGCCCCTTGTCCTTGGTAATTGTTCACGTACTGAACTTCTTCACTTTGCTCATCATAGCCATCATCTTGATTGAAACTACCACTACCTTTCTCATATTGATCCGGACTACCTTGACCTTGTTGACCAACATGTTGACACCTTCCATAGCATTTACTTGTCTAGGAGCTTGAACTTGTTGCAATTGAGCTTTTTCCAACTGGTTCATTGTTGTAGTTAACTCTGTTATTCCCTGGCCATGATCATGGAGCTCTTTGTACAAGTGGATGACAGTGGGGTCACCCTGTGGCACATTGTCTCGACTTTGCCAAGCTGAGGAAGTATCTGCCATCTCATCCAATATCTCACACGCCTCAGCATAAGGTGTGTTCATAAAATTTCCCCCAGCTAGATGGTTCACTACATACTGATTGGTTGTGTTAATGCCACAGTAGAATGTCTGCTGAATCATTGCTTCGGTCATGTTATTGTTCGGATATTCTTTCACCATTGTCCGATATCTCTCCCAGATCTCATGAAGTGGTTCATTAGGTTCTTGTTTGAAAGACAAAATCTCATCTCTCAAAGTCGCCATATGCCCTGGCGAGAAAAACTTAGCTATAAACTTGTCCACCAACTCATCCCACGTAGTGATGGAATGGTTGGGAAGCCTTTCAAGCCAGTCCAATGCTTTTCCTCTAAGTGATAAATGGAACAATCTCAACCGCAATGCATCCTTTGACACATTTGTTTGCTTGCTTCCCCAACAAGTATCCACAAAGCCCTTAAGATATTTATATGCATTCTGATGGGGAGCACCTGTGAAATATCCTCGCTGATCCAATAAAGTCAACATCACATTTGTAATTTGAAAATTGCCCACCCGGATTCGGGGTAGGACAATTGCACTTGTGTATCCTTCATTTGGAAGCACCCGAGGAGCCGCTCTTTGAGGTGGCGGGGGAGGGTCTGGAACATTATCATTGACCTGGCAACCTCATCTTTGACCTTGAGGTACTATAGGCACCTCATCCTCACCATTATCATCTACCTCCTCCGCCGACAGAACATTTCCAAGAGAATCATTGTTTGCCATTTTGTACTTGAATTGATGACACACACTAGTTAGTAACACAGAAGAAAAGAAAAACAAAACACAAAACTAGTCAGATAGATAGCCAAAACTATTTAGCTCCCCAGCAATGGCACCAAAAAGTGATCAGTTCCAACCCTACACCACTATAGAGTGGCAAGAGCGGTCGATGAAGCTTTTACCCGAAAAGGTCGGGATCGAATTCATAGGGAGCTAAGATATGTTTGGAGTTGGGTTCCTATCTAATCTAGCAATGTGCGTTGTTATTGTTTTGCACTTCCAATCATTCTTTGTTTGTTCACTACTCTAGTTTAATACTAATGATGCAGGGAAATAAGCTAATTATGATGTTTTTGAAGGGTTTTCTTAATAGGTCTAAAGGCACTAGGGAAGTGACTTACTCCTAGGTGAGTAACTAACGAGATCTAGAACTTAGGGCAATAATGTTATAGTTGGGATCATGATATAGCCAATGCACGTAGCTACTCACTCTATACCTCTCGGTAGTTTGGGTGACTTTGACCTAATTGACTTTCTCAAGCCCAATTAGGTGTTCAATTTTTCCAGTAAAGTTGGATCAAGTCGGGTATTACTATCTCTAGATTTAACCCTTTAATTGGGGCTATTAATCTCTTGAATACACCGCAACTCCTTGTTGGCCTGAATTTCCAAGACTTAAGCTCTCTTTCTCAAGAAGAGCCTAAGTAAAAAAGACACAAATTAGTGTTTGCAACCACCAATTCAATATAAAAAGCACAAATCAGGCCAAATATCAATCACCCATAAACATCTAAGCCCTAAAATAGGAGACCCATTAAATACCCACACTAGAGGTTGAGCCACAACCGTAGCTAATTGGTTTAGCTACTCATAATTAAAGAAGAAATCATAGATTGAGATGAAATATAAGCCATAAAAATTAATTACAAGATAAAAGTCTAAGATTAATTGTTAAACAAGCTGTAAAATTACTCAAAAAGGCAAAAGTAGGCGGTTCACATGCTCTGCTAACAAAAGATGACCTAAAAATCTGAAAAAGAAGTTCTTATACACAACTAAATTTTTCGGATAAAAATGCCCCTACGGAGGTACCGCTGATAGCGAAAAATGAACCGCTGCAGCAGTGAGGCTATCACGGCCGCATAAAATCAAGCACGAACTATGATCTTCAATTTTCAGCTCAACTTCAGACTCTCTGAATCTCTCCTCTACTGACCGCGATAAAAGGACCACTGTCGCGGTAGAGGCACCGCTGTGCATAAAAGCACCGCGAGCAGCGGTAACTTGCAGTCCCAAAAATGCATCTCTCTGAACCTTGCCACCGCGGACCGCGAGATCAAGACCACCTTAGCGGTGGATCCTCCGCGTCTGCAGTTGATTTTTCGCTGTAGCGCTCAGTTGACTCAACTTTGACTTGTGCTGGTTTCACTCACTTTTGAGATAGTTTTGACTTCCTTGTCTCTTTTTTACCAAACACTGCAAGCAAGCACAATAAGTTAGCTTTTGGGAATACTTGTACTCACTTTAAATCCAAAACTTAAGCAAAAAGGAGCATAAAATAGACTAGAATCCCTAATTATCAATACTATGGTGCTTAACATGATAAAGAGGTTAAGTTATGAGTTATTTTAGTTGTATAGTAAATGTGTGTTAGGTTTTGAAGTCAAGCAAGTTGTGGAACAAAAGTTGACAAAGGTCATCACAAGTTACATTCATAAATGTGTTGAACATTAGGTCAAATGTAGCTGAGTTTTTCTCCAAATATACCTGGAATTATGGGGTGATCTACCTACCAAATTGAAGATCTACAAGTTTAGTTTTCAAATCATTTAACCCTTTATCGATAAGACATTGGAGTAGAGAGATACTTGCATTTTCTCGAGACTGCGCAAGTAGCTCCCATGGGACCCACAAAGTCGGTGTAAAATTTTAGCTTGTATTTAAGTCAATTATATGTCGTTTAAACTCATTTTTCTCAATAAAAATAGTTCCTAAACCCTCCTAAATGCTCTTAAAGGGTTCCTCTATGATTCTAGGGTGGAAAACTAAGATATAAACATGAATCCAATGCTAGAAATCCCGTGGTGCTTGCTAGATCGTAGTTCTTCATCTTGTGGCTGTTTTGGAGGGTTCTTTACAGGTAAGTAACCTCATATTTCGTGTTTTTATTTGTTATTAAGCTAAGAATCATTCCCTCATTCATATGTATTAGAGTTTAAAGGTAAAATATAAGTGTTTACACACCAACTTGAACACAAAAGTTGATTCAAGAAGAGAATACAACTCCTATAGTGTTGTAGTATGATTGAGGGTTGTTGTGAGCTACACCAGCTGGGAATTCAAGTTGTATCTACTGCCTAAGGTAATTAAATCATGTTATTGTTTGTTCTTAAGGTCAATCATGTATTGGTTGAGTTGTTTGAGTGAAAATCTATAAGATAGTAATTGACATTGCATAAAGAATTGTTATCTTTTTTGTGGGTTGTGTTGAGACTATATATATATGATTTGTTTTGGCTGAAAATTATTATAAATAGTTTTATTATATTGTGGTTGCTGCTGTTAAGCTTATCTATGTGCTAATTTAGTGGATTGAAGAAGAGGTCGACGATAAAGGTTGAGGTGCTAGGCGTGTGGACTATATTTGAAGATTATTCTTATGATGTTTTGGGTTGAAAAATATATGGTAAGCATAAGTATAATGTTACAGATGTTGTAGGCAGATTCATGGAAATGGAATTTGATTCAAACCATATTTTGTTAATCGTAAATCGAGCTTGCCGCTCAAAATGGTTAATGAACTAATCAGAGAGCTTATTGTAAATTATATTGTTGTTGTTTGGGCTGTTGGGTGACTTTGGGTAACATATGGGATGTAGTACAAATAGGGGAGGTGTTTTTCCTTTTCCTGTATAATATTGGTTTCCAAATATGAGAGTTGCAACACTTATATGATGACGACGAAGTCGATTTACACATTGTAGACGTAAGAAGATCATATTGAGCTTGCTTAACGATTAGATAGAAGATTTCAAAGGTATGTTAAGGCACTTTCTTCTTTCTTTTGGCATGATATAAAATGAAATGACCATAAATGATACGCTATTCATAACGGACCTACTCCTGGCAACTAAGGATGCCCGTGTTGTTCTTTCCTTATAAAGTTATTCTAAGCAACTATGTATGATCCTTGAATCCTATTGAGGTTCATATTGATGGTATGGATGTCAATAATGTTAATCGAGGGTGCGACGACCTTATGTCACTCCAAAGGTTTTAGAATGTGATTCTATGAGTCTAGCATGCAATATATATATGTATCTATTTTACTCTACCAAGCCGCACTATAGTCAGTCGGGTACGACGCCTATTGTTCAACCACTGATCAGTTGGATTTTACCGAGCTCCACGTGGACGGGTACTATTCTTTTGAGCCTTATAATAACCGAGTATTTTTGCCGAGTCCTCTTTGAGGACGGATATGATATGATGATGATGATACCCACAAAGGCGTATGTTTTTAAAAGTATATGTATATATTTATGTATCATGTATTTCATGTCAGTCGCCCTTAGAGGCACTCAGATGTTACATGTTGTATCTTCTCTACCTTTCTTTACATTATTATTTATATTTATGCTTTCATGCCTTACATAATCAGTACTTTATTCGTACGACGTAACCTTTGCTTGGGGACGCTGTGTATCATGCCCGCAGGTCCCGAGAGACAGGTTGACAGTCGTCCTAGTAGGCTATCAACTCAGCGGAAGGTGTTGGTGCACTCTACTTGCCCCAGAGTTGCCTATTTAGTCAGTATGATTTTGACATGTATTGATTGGTATAACGGAGCCCTGTCTTGAACTTTATGATATTTATGTTTTCTTAGAGGCTTGTAGACATATGTCATGTATATGGATGGTTGTATGGCCTTGTCGACCTATGTTTTGAGTTTACAAATGATCATTTCGGACTTATAGGTCTTTATGTCACATGTATAAGTTTGTATACCATGTTGGGTCGTCCTATGTCGAGTATTCTCTTATGTTTAATTCTGGTTATCTCATGACGGCCTTTCTAGCTCATTTACCCATGATAGTATGATAAGAAGGATACATTATATTGATACTCAGATGAGTTAGCCATCGGGTTCCCATCGCGGCCCTTCAGAAATTTCATACATTTATTGTCAGAACTAACGACCTAAACTAATGCCGGCTTCCAAATTCTAAAACCATGATGGATTGTATATATGGCGATGAATGATTACATGAGCCAGCGGATAATGCTATCTTATACAGGCAAAATCGGGGATAATGCGTACCCTGATTTCCCGTTGAAGAAGACGGAAGGAGGGCACCAACATATAAGTATGAAATCGAGGCTGGGAGCCTTTCATACCAAAACCCATGAAAGACGAACAATGGGCTCATCATCGAGCGTGATAAAGTAATTTTCCCCCAACCCGAAATGAGCTCTTGAACCCTGTAGATATAGTGAACAGTTGTGCACCGACTAACGAGTGCCATGATATCTGTACATAACCATATATCACGACGTAAATCTCGCCCGATGTCGGTTACGAATTAGTAATTAATGAGAAAAGGGAGATTTTTTTTTAGACTTGTACTAGGAATGAAACTCTCCTACTATATAAAGAGGAGGTTTTCTTTGATAACAACATTTTAACACGCAAACCAAGGCAATACAATTTCCTTTTTCTTCTCCTTTATCTATTGCAAAGTTATTACTTTATTGTTTGTTATCCATTCACTATTGGCTGCTAACTGAGGTCCGATCGAGGGCCAAATTACTGTTCAACCTAAGTTCGAGTTAGGCCTTAACATACAATTGGTTTGATTATTCATTTTGTCTTTCACTATTTGTTGAATCGTTTATCCGTTTTAAAGGTAAACAATTTGGTGTCTACCATGAGGCTAAAGATAATAGTGGTGATTGTACACAAATCTCCATAACGCACTCTATTTTATGCTTGTTCTTTAAAGTCATAATTTCAGGTTCGTTTAAAAATGTCAAATTCTCAGTCCGCCCATTTGAACTTTGACGTGAGTCTGGCCATCATGGTGAAAATAACAATATGGTTCCTATCAATAAGGTGCCTTCTGCTGATCCCAATGGAGTCCCATTCACTGATCTGGTCGATGCTAACTCATAGGTGGCCATCGATGTCAACCTGCCAATTGATCCCGAAAACAGCATTCGCGGGAGACCTCGACCAACGGCTTGAGAAGAGCTTGAAGGCAAAGGTGATGGGGTTAGCCTACGGTTAATCTTTGAAATGTTGTAGGCTCAACAGGCAGCGATAACAGTGCTGTAGATTCAAAGTCACGCCCCAGTAGAGTTGAGCACGAACTATCCCGGGAAAATGAAGGAATGAGGAGATCATCGAGAGACTAGGTGAAGCTGAGCTCGAGGTCAACCCCTGAGTATGTGACCTCCTATACATGTGCCATCAAAAGGAACGACTTGGAAGATGATGAAATCGAGTCGCTGTTGTGAGCACGTGATTTTTGCTTTACAAAAATTATTCCAAAAGAAATCGAAAAATAAAACAAATTGCCTTTGGGTACAATTTTGAGAATTTTGCATGACATTTTGGATAATTATTTTTGTCTGTGAATGTTTATCTTGTTTTAATTAATTGAAAAATACCAAAATACATGTTGCATGCATATTTAGAATTTAATTGTGCATTTTTGAATTAATTAAACCATGTCCTATTTTAAAAGAATGAAAATCACAATAAATATGAATTTTGGTAGCTTTGTCATTTTATTGTTTAATTGTGTGATTTTATTTTAATCAATATTTGATCTTGTGTGTTAATTATTGTTAAGGGTTATTTAATATCTTTTTAAAATAATCTTGGTTTTACAATTTAATTTAGGAATTTTGGTTTTTAGGAATTAAAAGAAAATGAAAGGAAAAAAGAAAGGAGTGAAAAATTGGACCAAATCGGAACTGGGCCAATTTCAATGCACAATCAGGCCCAAATCATATCAAACGATCCAATCCAATAAGCCTGGTCTCTCAGACAGTCCAAACGACGCCGTTTCGGCGTCTTAGATCTAAGCCGTTGATTTGTTTCCATTAGACGGCTCAGTTCAACCCAACATTATTTGAAACGATGTCATTTTAGGCGAGTTGATCCGAGCCATCCGTTCCCAGTGATCTAACGGTCCCAGCCTTCCCCCATAACCCGGTCCATTTTAACCTGGGTCGACCCAGTCTCGATGCATGACCAAACGTCACCGTTTCCTTTAAGTGAATTGATCCAGGCCGTTGATCGTGCTTGATCCAACAGCCAAGATTAAACCACCCCTCCCTATATAACCTTAATCTCTACCCAACCCCCCAAACCAGACCCCTCCTGTTCATCGTCTCTCTCAGAGACGGAGCCTCACCATAGCCCAAACCCTAGCCGCCCTATCACACCTTCGCTTGAAACCCGGCGGCAACAACGCCGCCGGTCACCAAACTAACACCCCTAGAGCACCTAAACACCCCCAACCCGAATCCGTTAACCATTTGCTTCGAATCATCCCCCAGCTTCTCGAATCTTCAATTGAAGATTCGAGCAAACCATGAACCAAAACCAATCCACCCCAAACTCACACCAGATATCCACCTGACCTCCCTTACCTATAAACCACCATTGGTTTGGTTCGAATCATGCTAGAACGGTTCGATGTTTTCTGTTCTTTTTTTTAAGGTATTTTTTTCTTTTTTCCCTTCTATTCTATTTTTCATTTTAATGTCTTTTTATTTTGTTTAGTATTGTTATATTAATTTTTCAATTTTTTGTCGATTATTCTGTTCTTCTCCCTCAGACCTTTTATTTGGTCGAATTTGTTTCTGCTCGTTATTGTGTATAATTATAGGCTGTGTAATCGATTCGAATAAGTTTCGTCGATTAGTTAAGTCTTATTATAAATCCCTGTTCTTGTCAATGCCTCTTGAATTGCCTGATTATCTATTTCTGATTGATTGTTGTCAATTGTTATAGGCAATCGGTTAATTAGTTATCATCGATTAATTTAGTTTTATTAGTAGTTTTCGTCAAATGGTTTGAGGTCGAATGTTGTATGTACTGATCTTTAGGCAATTAACTTCAGGGCATTGTCAATATGCTGACAATGATCCTGCATTCTTGTATAGGTTTGACTTAGAATTGTGTTAGTTTAATCCCTGCATTCATGTGATTTTGATTCAGTTTCAGCTTCAGCTTTAATGATTCTGTTGAGTTCTGTGTTGTGTTAGTTTGGTTTTGATTTAAATTCAGTTCATTTGTTTCAATTGGAATTCAACCTTAGTCATTCAGTTGTCAGGAGGATTGGTTATAGCTGTTAATCAGAATTAGTTTTAGATAATTGTTAGCATGAACAGATTTTAGAGTTAAAGGTTTTAATGCAGATGAATAGATTGTATTAGGGTAGTAATATTAAGGGGTTTCAGGGGTGATTTGGGAATGGAACAATTAGGATAATATTTTAATGTTAGTGTCTTGTTAGTGGGGTATTAAATGTCTTTAAATTAATAAGTTAATGGGGAACAAGAGGGAATTGGGGCGGAAAATAAGGAAAAGCATTCCTTAGTGGGTTTTAAGTGGAAATATGCAGATTTTGGTTGCTGGGGGGTCGGATAGTTAAGTTTTAAAGAGGGGGCAGGTCTGTAATGGCTATAAATAGAAGGCATTTGGACTGATTAATGGGGGATTTTGGAGATGAGAAATTCAGAATTAGAAATATATAAAAATAGGCTGGCTTTTAATGTTGAAGAGGTCAGTTTAGTTTGAGAGTGAAAGTGGCTGGATTTCAACACAAAAGTTCAGTTAGTTAGAGAGTGAAAACAGGCTGGATTTCAATACTAAGAATTCAATATTGAGAGTAAGGAAGTCTAGTCTTCTTTGATTGCTGAAAATCAGTTAAAAGAGTAGAGTTTCTTGAAAGTGTTCTTCTTTGAGAGTTAAAGAATAGAGAATCAGAAAGTACTGTTTCATTGCATTTCTGAGTTGATTTCTGCCCTTTGTTTGTTTCTGGGAGTTCTTTGGTTCAATTTGGTATTGCTGGGGTTGTCAACTGGTTTTTCTGAGTTTGTTGTGGGTTTCTCGTTACTGTTCCATTGGTTATTGCTGGGATTTTGTTGGTTTTAATCTGTTATTGGGCTGTTGCTGTGTTGCTACTGCATCTGCTGTTTCTCATCTTCCTCTTCTTTTGTTTCCAATACCAGGTACACGACTCTAACACTGGCTATTGTAGGCTGAAATATGTGGAAGCATGAATATATATAAAAATGGAAGTCTGAAGTTTGATTCAACTTTTTCTTTTTTTTACTGATTGTAGTTAGAACATTTTGTACACTACTGTTATGTAGATTTCTGCTGCTTTATATAGCTGGACTGTTTTCAGTTGATTTGGATTAATTGAAGTTATAGTTATAATGAACTATTAGGTGGTATTTATAGTTGTAGTTAGTTTTGTTTGTATGATAGCATTTTTCTGTTTGAAGTTAAAAATTAGGAACAGTTTAAGCATGCTGTTAAATTGAAATCAGCAAGCCCATGCCTCCTTAGTAAATGCAATAGTTAAATATCAGTAGAGTAGGTTTCAATTGTTAAAATTAATATGTCTTTGAGTTCATTATTTTAGAGCAGACATTGGTAACTTCAGTAGTTGGCGTTACGAGTCACTAGAACCAAACTTGCAATCTCGTATGTTTTTTTATATATAATTTCAATTTTAGCGATATTCGCTTATATAATAAGGCACAAAACAATTTTTTATTTTTATGAGTTCGAGTGCAATTTTCCATTAGCATATTTTGTAATCTAATAATTAATAAGAGGCACGAACTTGCCAAGCATGTAAGTTAATTAGGACTTTTTCTTCTTTCATTTTTAGAGACGAACAAAAATAGAAAAAAGTGTAGTCATTTTAGGATTATCCTTTTAAAATAAACGAAACGAGCCTCGCCAAATAAAACGCACAAGCCGCGGGGCCCTCATAAATGCATATATATTAAAAATACTTAGAATTCGGGATGGGCCGTCTAGCAAATTTCACGGTCTTCCCCAAAATAATAATACGCTAGTCACTTTTAGGCGCACTTTTAATAATTTACTTTCTTAAACTCGGGTGTGCATTTCATGCGACCCAAATCCAAATCCCAAAACGTCGAGTCAAATGTGTTCAGGATTGCGGGTGCATTCATGTGACGTGATCCAAAAACATGTTTTAAACAACGTTCAATTTTCTTTAATAATTTTTACAAAAGCGGTTTAAAAATTTAAAATTTTCACATAGGTTCAAAAATGTATTAAAATCAGATAATTAAGCCGAACATAACAGTTGAGCGACCGTGATAGAACCACGGAACTCGGGAATGCCTAACACCTTCTCCCGGGTTAACAGAATTTCTTATCCGGATTTCTGGTTCGCGGACTGTTAAACAGAGTCATTCTTTCTTCGGTTTGGGATTAAACCGGTGACTTGGGGCCCCATATATCTCCCAAGTGGCGACTCTGAATTTCTTAATAATAAATCCCGTTTTCGATTGTCCTTAAATTGGAAAAACTCCCTATATGCCCCTGCGGGCACGGGCCAAAAGGAGGTGTGACAGCTGTTACTAAAGAAGTTCGGGGAAACTCTATCAAAAGGAGCAATGATATGGTATCACAACTTACCCCCAAATTCCATTGATTCGTTTCCTATGCTTGCAGATGCTTTTGTGAAGGCCCATGCCGGGGCCATCAAGGTCAAAATTAAAAACTCAGAACTTTTCAAGGATAAACAAATAGATAACGAGATGCTTAGGGAGTTCGTGTCCAGGTTCTAGATGGAACGGATGGACCTACCTCCGGTTGCTGATGATAGGGCCGTTTAGGCATTCACTCAAGGACTTAACCCTAGAATCTCCTTGGCTTCGCAGCAGCTAAAACAAAATTTTGTAGAGCACCTGGCGGTAACTTGGGCAGAAACCATATTAGGTACAAGTCAAAAATCAGAGTCGAGGACGACCAACTCGGAGCCTCTTCTGGGTCCATTTATCCCGTCAGAGTCGACGACATGTCTAAGAGAGTCGTCGATCATGAATCAAGGCCTGTCTAAGATCGGTACCAACCATACAATGTAGATCGAAGGGGAAACGAGTTAGGGTGTCACCTTACAAGGAATGAAAAGAGAAGCGATCGATGGCCCAATAGCCGAGGTCTGATGAGAAAAAATGGTTTCAACATACCACTCGGGTCCAGGGAAGCACCATGATTATTAGAGTATAACCTAAACGTTGATGCTACCAGCATCATATCAGCCATCGAGTGCATCAAGGAAGCCAAGTGGCCTTGACCATTGCAGTCCGACCCTACCTAGAGAGATCCTAACTTGATGTGTAAGTATCATGGCACTCATTGACACATGACCGAGGATTGTCGTCAATTGAGAGAAGAAGTTGCTCGGTTGTTTAATAATGGACATCTACGACAATTTCTGAGTGATCGAGCCAAAATCACTTCAGGAATAGGGATGCCAGCAAATAGACTGAACACGAGGAACCTCAGCACGTCATCAACTTGATTATTGAAAGGGTCGATGCCCCCAAGGGCCAATGATAAAGCGCACTAAAATATCTATCACGAGGGAAAAGTGCACCCGAGATTATGTCCCAAAAGGGACCATTTCATTCAGTGACGAGGATGCCAAGGGCATCGTACAACCTCACAATGATGTACTGGTACTATCCGTACTTATTAATAAATATCGAGTTAAAAACGTGTTGATTGATCTAGGTAGCTCGGCCAACATCATCAGATCGAGGGTCGTAGAACAATTGGGGTTACAGGATCAAATAGTGCCGGTAGTCCGGGTGTTGAACAAATTTAACATGGCATTTGAAACCACTAAAGGGGAGATAACCCTACCAGAAACTCAAGTCGAATGTATAATAAGTTAAAACAAAAACTTTATAATATTCAGTTAAAACTAAGTATAAACTTAGTCATAAATTAATTGCCATTATAAAATCCCCGAAAAGACTTGGGGATACGTTGTTACCAAAAACATTACCCCTAAAATGGGACTAGGGGTAAAACAACCAAACATTCCACTAAAAAGAAAAAAAAGAGTCAAACTTCATAAATAAACTTTCACCGTGGAGCAGGTTCTGAAGAAGAATTTAAGACGGCATCATCAATAACAAAAGGCTCGATTTGGTCAGAAAGAGTTGGGACATCCACCTCACCAGGATTAGCTTCAACATGCTCGGGAGTATCAGCCATGGGTGAAGAGAAACTTTGGCCTTGCTGAGTTTTTTCAATGGTCTCTTTAATTTTTGCTAACTCAGCATTTAAGTTAAAACCCTCTTGGCTAACCTCCACAAGGGTATCATGGCGCGTGTTCAAAATGGTCCAACTTACTTTAACAACAACTTTGTCCTTAAGAGCCTCGTGGTCTTTTCCCATTGATCAATTTCACACTTGAGCTCCTCCCTCTTAACCAAAGCAGCATCGTAAGAAGATTGTAAAGGGGCAAGTGAACTCTACAAAAACTTGACCTTATCAGAAGACACTCAGAGATCTTCTTGGGTCTGGGTGAGTGTTTGAACAAGCTCACTAGCATAAAACTCTTTCTCATTCAACAATGCCTTCAGACCTCTGATCTCTTTAGTGGCTTTTGAGAGTTGTTCAGCAAAAGATGACTCGAGGAGGTTTTTATCCATGCCCTCCTGGTTGGAAGAAGCTTTTTCAACTGCTAGCTCCGATGCCATGACTCTTAGCTGCTGCTCTAAGGTACATTTGTTTTCTTCTAAAACTTCTATCTCAAGCTAAAGACTTTCATACTGTTCTTTCCAATTATCTGCCTCAATCTGGTAATCATGCATCAATTGTTCTGTATGGGAAACCCTGTTCATCTTCTCCGTACCGATGAGATTGATCTACAAAAAAATAAATAAAAGTAATAAGAATCTTAGCAAAAGGAAAATGGAATAGAACATGAAAAGAAGTTAATACCTTCAATGATGATTGCACGATGTCATTCATCCAAGTCAAAGAACTATGACTTTCTAGCTTGGACTTTTCAACCGGACCAATCAAGGGTTTCAACCATATGTCAGCTTGGCCTGACTTCTTCAGAAGATTACCATCAGCAGGAACCTTAATGGTAATTTGTTTCATCACTCTACTTGCACTTGAAGAACCAACTTCAGTGCGAGAAATATTAGTAGCGGGGACTGTAGAGGAAGTCATAATGGCTTGAGGCGGAGCTGAAACAACAACAGTAAAAATAGGCAAAGAGCGTTCTATTGGGACAGATACGGGGAAAGAGGCAAGAGGTACTTCATCAGACACCAAATCAAAGCCTTCACTATCAAACCTACGTGAAAAAAGTTGTTCATCAGAGTCACGAGCTGCCATAGGAGTATCTTCATCAGAACTCACTAAAGTGGCTTCAACAGGCTCGGTCAAGGGAACAAGACAGGGAGGAGTAACTTTGTCATCCGAAATGATGCGTCTTCTAGCCCGCGGCCTTTTAACCAAAGAATTTCCATCCCGTTCCTCCTCCTCTTCGGAATTCTGGGGTTTGTCAGCTTTCTTTTTCGATGAAGAACTCAAGATTATCTCCTGAGCTCTTGCCAAAGAATGTCTAGAAGCTGCGATCGACTCAGCACTTACACCACGAATAAGAAACCCTGATAAAAAGAAGGGTTAAATACATTCTAAAGAAAGAATGAATAAAAAGAGAAGGAAAAGATTAATATTTTACCGTGAGTTTTAACCTTCCATCCAAACTTGTTTGAGAGGAATTTCCAAGTTCTAACTTTTATCAAAGCGATGGACAACAATTTCTCTACCCAACAACGGAAATTGGGAATCTCTTCGACAGTTCCCATAGTTGCTGAAAAAAGAAAAACGGAACAGTCACGAGAAGTGTAGACCCTATTTTAAAAAAAAGAGAAGAGAAAAAGTTGTAAAGAAAGCTTACATGCAAAATTTCACTTTTCAGGGAATGACATATTTTCTTCACCTACTAACCCGTAAAATCGGGCATACCAGCCACGATCCTTATCATCCTCAGGGCTGACTAATACCCTCTTACTCCTCGCCACCAAAGTAAAAATCCCATGACGGAGTAACTTATGGGAGTAGAGGTGGATTAGATAAAAGAAGGTGAAAGGAAATTGAGCTAAATTAGCCAAATACCTTAAACATGCAACTGCCCTCCATACAATAGGGCCAATTTTTCCTAAACACACATTGAAGAAGCGACAGAATTCAATGATAACTGGATCAATGAGGGGTCAATAGGGGGTCTAAAGTCTAATGTAAAAGGGTATGTATACACAAAAGAAAAGCCATCTTTGAAAGAAGTAATCCTTTGATTTGCATAAGGAATCAGCATTGGGAAATCAAACCTCTAATGACAATCCCTACGGATAACAGAGATCAAACCTTCAGCAATCTGTGAAGGATAGACATCGACACGATCATGAGAAGACATAGAAAAAACCTGGTTTCTAATTGATTCTCTATTAGTATAAAAAGAAAGTTTAGAAGGGACAATTTCATCTACTGTAGGTTCACGTATTGGTTCATCGGAATCCCTACTTCTAGCAGAAGACCTATGTGTAAGAGAATCCCTAGTTCTAGAAGATGAAGGAGGATTAGAACTAGGTAGAGAAGAAGAAGAACCTCGAATGAAAACTGACACTAAGCTACACAACCTACCCCCTCTCATGCTCCTAGTAGGAGCAAGGGGAAGTTCATCTACGATAAGAAATTTTTGAGGATCGGGGTTTGAAGAAGACATAGCTGTACGAAGAAAAGAAAGAGATTGAATAAGTTAAAGATGGAAAAATTTTCTATAAAAGAAGAGACAAAAGATATATTTATACTCAGAAGCAACCGCCAAACAAAAAGGTAATGATGAGAACGTCATAATGAAAACTGCCACTTCGTGATTGATGAAGTCGTAAAAAAACCTTAAAAGACACTGAAGGACTGCAAAACCAATCAAAAACCACCATGTGTCACATGCATTAAATGGAAGTGACATACGAAGCGTCAGTTTTGGAAAAAGGTGTAATGATGCGTGAGAATGGCGGCAAAAATTCACGCTTTAATGAGATCACTTCCCAAATATTCAATTGCTGAATAAATGGCAAGTGGGGGGACTATCTGTATTGGAAAAAATTAAGTTAACCTTTGGAATTAATTATGTGCTGACATGTCAAGACACGTGGGTCAATGGAAGAATGATAGCTGGCAAAGAGTATTCAAAGAGCCGTGAGCCTTAACAAGCACGGACAAAGATTCAAGAAAACAAGAAAGATCAGTTACTCGAATCTCTTGATGATTTGAAGAGACATCGAAGAAATGAATCTAGTTAGTAAAAAGTACTCATACGTATTATCTGTAATTAATGAGCATCAGTAATGAGAACGTTATTGAATCTTCACGAAACAGTTACGATTGCCAATTATAACGCTACATTAATGTCATTAATTACTAATAATGGCTCTATTATGAGAGGAAAGAAACGTTGTACTTAGAAATAACTATAAAAGGAGAGAAATAACATTTGTATGGGGACACGGATTATTATTGGAATACACTGATTTATTTTGCTTACTCAGCTACATTTCAATTCAATTCTTCTTTTTTATTGTTTCCGTATTTGATTATCAGTAACCCGAGTTCTTCTAAAATTAAGCTTTAACTAAAATTCCTATGGTTAAACAATATGGAGAGCAGCAAACGTCACCACTTAATTAATTACCAGAAGGTACCATGGTTCTCAAACCTATTTCTCAGCGATATATGAAGTAATGATAGCAAAGGATACGCGTTATTGTAAGATGAGAAAAGCTTTTATTTGAACTGTTAAAACAAATATTAAGCTAACTAAGTGGACTGTTTGAGTTAAGTTGATTTAGTAACTTAATAATAAAGACTTGTATTCATAAACTCACAAACTAGACAACAAAATAAGAAGAAGAAAAAGGATCCTACAAGAATGGGCATGCATGCTAGGACAAGCTTTCTCAATCTTTAATACACATAAATTAAAGTAAAATAAAAAAAAAAGTTTAACGATGAGAAATAATATTGCACCCATACTGGAAGGAAAAACTGATCGATCGCATGCATGTGATGCTTTTCATGCACTCTCGTATCCACCGCCGCCGTAGCTACTGTCATCCTCTCCGCCATAGTTACCGTCGCCGCCACCTTCTTCTCCTCCGTCACCACTAGCATATCCACCATCACTACCGTATCCACCATCGGCATATTCATAGCCACCATCACCGTAACCACCAGTTGGAGGAGTACTATTACCCCCGTTATCACTACCATTAACGGGGTTATTCTTATCACTACCTCCATCACTACTGTATCCAATATCATCGTCATCATTTTTATAGACAACATTAGCTGCAGGTGCAGCCAAAGGAGCGGATCCTCCTAGAGCAATCTTTTGCGGGTACATATATTCATTATCTTCTTCAACGTCAGATAAATCTGGGTCCAAAGGAGGAGAATGGGGAAAGCTCCAATCTCTCCTTATACTGCGATCCTTTCCAAAGCCTTCGCCACAAAAAAAACAAGAGAAAAGGGATGCCATATTGTTGAGTTATTGTTCATGCGTGAAGAATTAAGGATAATAACACAAGGGTCAACATTGTTAAGTAGCAGTAAGTTGAATTAAAATATTGGAGAAAACTTCAATAATTATAGTGATATGAAGGTGTTAAGAGTTTTAGATACTACTAATAATGTGCAGATATTAATGGTGAGATTTTTATTTGTATTTGGTAATCTACTCAATCCCCACGGAGTTTGTTTATATTTTTTTTTGCTTTATATAAAATTAGTAGTTGTTGGAAGCTGAAAGCTGTTTCAGTATAAAACAGCAATAGCTAACAGTACTGGACAAATTAATCCTATATACTTAAAAAATACTAACATTATAATAAGAGAAGGAAGGGAAGTTAGTCAACAAAAATAAGTATTTAAAATAAAGCACAGGATTACAACACATTAGATAAGTTCAATCACATTAATTATCAGCAACTAGCTAGTGAGTAGTGATCAATTTGCTGGCATATGCTTCTTGGATATTCTAAATAAATTCAAAATAGATCAGCTTCTGTGGGGAAAAAAGAAGAAATAATCTTATATATAACCCCTGTTTGGATGGTTGTTTCTAGTGTTGGGAAAAATAATATCCTGCCCAGGAATAATATCCACGGTAAATAACAATAACACAAGAGAGTAATAACGATACCAAATTTTTTAACGGGGTAAAATATAATACCCGAGTGGAACAATATAATACCATTATAATATTACAACTTGGTAGTGTCAATAAACTACTACAACTTTAAAAGAAATAAAACTGTTTATTTTAAATTCCACACTACGATATGACTCCCACTCTCAATTTATCTCATAGACTACAATTCTGTGGATTACTTTCTCTACGCTCTATTGCGTTCTGATTTTTGGTGTACTTCAAATGAGAAACGAGCCTGCTATCTATAGGAAATGTTGTCATTGTTTCCATCCACTCACAATGGGTTTTGGCAACTTGCAATTGCAAATTGCATCTGAAATTGTAGGCGCCTACCTTTGCCACTTCTACATCCAATCACTTTTTTCTGTTTCTTTTATTTTATAGGAAGGTCTCACAAGTCTACCCTTAATTTTGATTTTTCTTTTTCACTCTAAGTCTTGATCTCAATCTCTGAAAATCTTTAAACTTGAGAGGTTTCGTAAAAATATCAGCAACTTGATCATGAGACTTCACATATTTGAGCTCGACTTCCTTCTTGGCAATGCATTCTCTAATGAAGTGATACCTTATATCAGTATGCTTTCTTCGATCATGATCCACTGAATTATTCGCGAGTGCCTGTGCGGATTTGTTGTCAATACAAATCTCGGTAGCTTCAATTTGTGATAAATTGAGCTCATTTAACAATCTTCTCGGCCAAATAGCATGACATGTACAGGATAATGCTGCTATATATTCAGCTTCACAAGTCAAGAAAGTAACAATTTATTGTTTCTTTGAACTCCAAGAAATAACAGAATCACCCAAAAAATATAAAACTAGTTATACTTTTTCTATCAGCAATATCACCTGCATAATCACTATCACAATATCCCATAAGGTTAAAATCACTACAAGAAGAATACAATAGCCCAAAGTCAATCGTACCTTTTAGGTAGCGAAGAATTCTTCCAGAGACTTTCAAATGAGTTGAGGTAGGAGCTTCCATAAAGTGACTTACTACTCCAACCGCAAAGAGTATATCTTGCCTGGTACAAGTCAAATACCTCAAACTTCCCATAAGACTTTTAAAAAATGTGGAATCCACTTTTTCTCCATCGTCAAACTTGGATAATATTGTCCAACTCTCCATCGGTGTGTTCATGGGGTCACAATCAAGCATGTTGAACTTTTTCAATATCTCTTTTGTATAGCTTTCTTGAGAGATAAAAATTCCATCCTCCATCTGCTTCACTTCTAGGCCCAAGTAGTATGACATGAGCCCTACATCCATCATCTCGAACTCACGAGACATATCTTTCTTAAAAGCTTCAAACAAACTTGGGTTATTACCCGTGAAAATAAGATCATCAACATAAAGACAAACAAGCAAGATATCTCCATTAGTACGAACTTTAAGGTAAAGAACATATTCATGGAGACAACGAGTAAACCCATTGTCTTGAAAATATTTATCGATGCAACTATTGATGCTCACGGGGCTTGCTTCCATCCATATAAAGCTTTGTTCAACTTCAACACTTTATCTTCATGGTTTTTTACCACGAAGCTCAATGGTTGTTCAATAGAGACTTCTTCTTCGAGATAGCCATTCAAGAAGGCTGACATGATATCTAGTTGTTAGATCTTCCACTTCATTTGTACCGCCAAAGAGATTAGCAAATGAATCATCTCCGTGCGGACAACAGGTGCATAGACTTCTTCATAGTCAATGCCTTGCATTTGCTTGTAGCCTTTAGCCGCAAGTCGTGCCTTATAATTCTCCACATCTCCATCAGCATTCTTTTTAATCTTGTATACCCATTTAACTCCAATTGCTCGATGACTCTTGGGAAGTGTCGTTAACTCCCAAGTGTTATTCTTATCTATTGACTTGATCTCCTCCTGCATGGCTTGTCTTCACCTTTTGTCTGTAACAGCTTCATCAAAGTTCATTGGTTCACTATCACCAAAGAGACAATATAAAGGATCAAAATTAGTAACTTCTTCTGTGTCATCATAGAGCTCTTGAATATTTCTCGTCCTTTACGGTTGTTCATCTGAACTTTGTTGAGAAGAAGGAGATGCAACATTGCTTGGAGAAAGAGGTGGAGTTGTATCGTGCACAGGTTCCACGGTCTCTGGTTCTTCTTCATCACTAAAGTATGGAAGAAAATCATATGAAGTTTCTTCTTGAGCCTCCTAATTCCATGTCAATTCTTCATTAAATTCAACATCACGACTCACCACCACCTTGCCGCTGCTTGGTTTGTATAGCTTGTAGCCTTTTTAACTCATATCATAGCCAACAAACACATGCTTGACACTTCGATCGTCAAGCTTTGCTCTCCCTTGATATGACAGATAAGCATAGGCTATGCTCCCAAAGAACTTAAAGTGCTTAACACTTGTCTTTCTTCCACTCCATGCTTCTTGAGGGGTTTGATGTCTAATATTTCTTGTTGGAGACCTGTTGTTCAAATAAACTACACAAGAAACAGCTTCGGCCCAAAATTCCTTGGGAATACTTTTAGCTTTCAACATACATCTAGCCATATTAAGAATCGTTCGTTTCTTTCACACTGCAACTCCATTTTGTTGGGGTGAATAAGGTACCGTTAGAGGACAACGAATTCCATGAGACTGACAAAAGTCATTAAATTATTTTGAAGTGAATTCGCCTCCTCTATCGGACCTTAAAGCTTTTATTTCATAGCCACTTTCTTTTTCTACAAGTACTTTAAAAATTTTAAAAGCAACAAAAGCTTTAGATTTTTGGTTCAAGAAATAAACCCAAGTCTTTCTACTAAAGTTATCAATAAATAGCAGAAAGTATTTACTTTTACCAAAGGAAGGTGGATTGATTGGCCCACATACATTAGTGTGAACAAGCTGGAGCGGCTTGGTTGATCTTGACATGGCCTCCTTTGGAAAACTCCTCCTTGCATGTGTTTCCAAGAAGACAATCTTCATACAATTAATTGGGATGGTTGATTGATGGTGTCCCATGCACCATATTCTTTTCTCCCATTGATTTGAGCGCTTTAAAATTCAAGTGCCCAAATTGCATGTGCCAACACCAGGATTCATCTCGCACATTAGCCTTTAAACACTTTGCATGAATTATCTTAAGATTCAGAGAAAATAATCTATTCTTTGCCATATGCACTTTAGCAATTAGAATTCCACGTGAATCTCTAAGCCAAAGATGCATAATTTTCATGTGGATGTCATATTCCTTTTCAAGAAGTTGGCCAAAACTCAAAATTTTACTTTTTAATTTTGCACATAAGAAATATCTTGAATTAACTTGTGGCCACTATTTTTTACAGGAGATCAGAATTGTTCATATCCCTTCGATTTGAATCTTTGAGGTATATCCAAAAGACACATTACCTCTCACCATTTTATTGATCTCCACAAACTTCTCTTTGCATCCACACATATGATTGCTTGCTCTATTGTCCAAATATCATGAGCTACAATCATCCTTGTCTTCTTCCTTGAGTGCCAGCAACAACATTTTACTCATCTTATTCTTTCTTGTTGTCAACAAGGTTTGTTTTCTCGTCAACATTGCTACGACATTCCCAAGAGTAATGGTTAAATTTATGACAATTGTAATACTCAATTTTTGATTACTCATACTTTTATCCATTATTTTCTTGATAGTAGCTGCGTCCTCTTCCTCCTTTTTGTCTACGACCACGACCTCTGAATGTTTGGTGGATTTTAACTTCATTGTTGAAGTTGTTACTGGTACTTTTTCCTCTTCCATGACCATCACGACCTCGTCCAAATCCATTTCCTCGATAGCTCTTTTTACCTCCATAGTCCTTCAAGGATTCCTCAATTTTAAGAAATTTCTCCAGTGGCACTTCTTGTCTCCTCTTGATCTTTTCTACATGGGTCTGTAAAGAACCCTTCAATTGCTCTACCATCATAAAGTCTAAATCTTTAGACTCCTCAATAGCACACACTACAAAATCAAATTTAGGTGTTAAAGTGCGAATGATCTTTTCTACCACACGGACATCTCCTATGTCCTCCCCATATCTCCTTAATTGGTTCACAATAGCCTTCACTTTTGAACAATAATCTGAAATGCATTCGGATTCTTTCATTTTTAAAACATCAAAATCAGCCCTTAGAGTTTGAAGTTTTACCTTCCTCACTTTGTCAACTCCTTGAAAAGAATTTTATAAAATCTCCCAAGTTTCCTTTGAGGTGGTAGCATCTGCCACCTTCTCAAAGATGACATTATTCAAATATTGGTGGATGAGTGTGAGGGCTTGTTGATCCTTCTTCCTTGTCTTTGTCAAAATATCTTTTTTATTTTGAGGCAGAGCTTCCTTTTTATCGGGTTTTGCATACTCTTTATCTACGATTTCCCACACGTCTTGAGAGCCAAGAATGACTTTCATACGTAGACACCATTTCTCATAATTTTCTTTATGAGATGTGGGTACTGAAAAGACAGCGGACCATTAATAGCCATGGCTCTGATACCACATTATTGGAAAAAGTAATATCCCACCCAGAAATAATATTCATGGTAAATTACAATAATACAAGAGAGTAACAACGACACCAAATCTTTTAACGGGGTAAAATATGATATCACTATAATATTAAAACTTAGTAGTTGATCTCGTCCAAGTTACACCTCTATTTGAGGTTATGAAAAGGTCGATGCAATAGTAATACCCAACTAAGAGTTGGGGTCGACTTCCACAGGGAGCTATATAAATGGGATAAAGCAGTATATATTTGGACTAAGCGCGTGAAGTATCTAGATTGCAATTCCACAAATATGGTTTATTTTTACTTCTAAAATTATGCTAAAGATTGTAATTCTAAAAGTATGAAACTAGAAAAATATTATTTTTGTTTGTTTTTCAAATATTGTAAAAGGCCTAGGGCTATGACCTTCACCTAGGTGTTTGCCTAACAGGTTGTAAACTTTAAATCTTGTTTTATTGGTCGAGATGTATTATAGCTATCAACGCTCAAGTACCCACTTAATACCTCTCAGTAAGAGAGTGATTTGACCCAATTTGGCTTTCTCAAGTCCAAATGGGTATTGAACCAAACGGTTGATAAAATGCTCAAGTCGGGTTTTAATATCTCTAGGTTCAACCCTTTAATTGGAACTATCAATCTCTTGATTTCATTCCAAATTCTTGTTAGCCAAGTTTCCCTAGACTAAGTCTCTCTTTCTTAAGTAGAAACCAAGTCAAATAGGCATGAACTAATGTTTGCAACCATTAATTTTATAATAAAAAGCAAGAATAAGGCTAAATAACAAACACCCAACCATATACAAGCCATAAATTAAATACCCATTAGGTTTAGATACTAGGGTTGGGTCACAACCCTAGATAAAAATCTAACTACTCATAATGGGTAATGAAGCTAATAGAGAATAAATGATAATTAAACTCATACTGAAAGATTAAAAGATAGAAATCTAATGTTAAATCACTAAAGTAAGCTAAAGTTGCCTAAAGCAGTAAAGAAAAACGGCTACGACAGATGCAATATTAGAAAACTTGACCTAATTTCGTGAAAGAAGTCAATTTATATACAACTAAAATTTTTGAACAAATTGCCCTTTCGGAGGTTCTGTAGCCGCACAATTCTGTGTGCGGTCCGCACTTTTCTTCAGCTCTTGACAAGAGTGGATTCTGCGGCTGCACAATTCTGGATTGCAACTGCATCTCTTGAGTTTTGTGGTCCGTATAATTTTGGGTGCGGCTGCACATTTGATTTTTGGGGTCACATAATTGTAGTGCGGTTCGCAGTTCTTGTTGGGCTTGAATTTGGAACTTTCTGAACTTTGACTTGTGCGGCCACACAATTATTGTGCGGTCCGCACTTTACACTGAAGCTCTGCTGATTCTTCTTCATATTCTGCGGCCGCAGATAGAATTTTGCGGTCCGCACTTGAGCCTGGTGCTTGATTTTTGTCCTTGTTCAACAACAGTCCTTCTTGAGTTGGATTTCATCGTAATGGCACATTTTCCAATAGTCCTGCTAGTAAGCATATTTCATCAGTTTTCGAAAATACAATTAAATACTTTCGGACTAAAACGAAAGTAAAAGTGCACTAATAAGTAGTCAAAATCTCCATTTATCAGTAGTGTCAAGAGACTACTACAACTTCAAAAGAAATAACACTCTTTATTTTAAACACCATACTACAATATTACTCCCACTCTTTATTTATCTGTCATGACCCTAAATTGGACCCAGTCATGATGGCGCCTCTCGTGAAGACAAGGACAGTCGACACAATTACCAAATTCATTTTTAACAATTTTAATAGGTCAATTTAAGTCATTGATAAGAAATAAATCCCAAAATTAAGCGAAATAAACAAGTGCGGAAATTGATACAACCCGATATCGGGGTGTCACAAGTCACAAGCATCTACTAAGGTCTAGATATAATGGAAAGTCTAAAAAATGTACTAAATATAGTCTAATGAAATCAAGCGGGAGAAAAGCAGTGCTGCGAACGTCGGGCATCTAGCTTGCTAGACTCCGATGACTCTGCCTCTGAACAACCACCGCTACCGGGTTCAGAAATACCTGAATTTGCACACAAGGTGCAGGGAGTAATATGAGTAATCCGACTCAGTGAGTAATAACAATAAATGAAGACTAAGCGATAAGAAATCACGTAAAAGCACATCAACATGCTATGAAGTAGCAGTATAAAACCAGTAAAAGTAATGAAACATTGAAAACACAAAAAGTCACCTTAGTTCAGTTTAAGCTTCTTTAAAACACCTTTTTGACAATTAAACAATTAAATGGAAAGCAACCAGAACAGATAAACACATAAAATCCGCCCATCGGGCACAATATCAACATAATCTGCTCCTCGGGCAATATCATGGAACAACACTAGCCCCTCGGGCTATATCTCATATCACAATGGGTACTCACGCTCACTAGGGGTGTGCAGACTCCGGGAGGGGCCCCTTACGGCCCAAGCGCAATATCAAACCATCTCGTGGCATAATCAGTAGGCTCTCGGCCTCATATCAACAAGCCACCTCGTGGCGTACAATCTCAGGCCCTCGGCCTCATAATCATAAATCAGTGTATCCTCACAACACAGGCCCTCGGCCTTACTTAGTCAGAATCTCATAAGCTACTCGAGAAATAGTAAAAATGATGTTTAGCCCGAATTATCATTTAAAATATCATTTAATGTATTAAAACAGAGTAAACATGGCTGAGTTATGAAAATAGTAGAATATAGCATGACTGAGTACAAGTATAAGGTCAAAACAGTGAGGAAATATCAGTAAAAATCCCATAAGGATCCAAATAGTTGGCACGCGGCCCAAATATGGCATTCAGCCCAAAACATGATGATAGCAAACAATTTTCAATCAAATACGCGGTAAAACAGTCATTTGGGACGGACTAAGTTACAATCCCCAAAGGTCACGACCCCACGCTCGCCATCTAGCATGTGCGTCATCTCAATATAGCACAAGGATGTGTAATTCGGGGTTTCATACCCTCAGGATAACATTTACAATCATTACTAACCTCGATCCGGTCAAAACTCTAGCCTGCGATGCCTTTGCCTTATCGAATCCACCTCCGGATGCTCCAAATCTAACCAAATCAGTACATAACCATTAAAATATGCTAAAGGAACAAAGCCCACTCGAAAATATCCAATTTACATAAAAAATCCCGAAATTGCTCAAACTCGGCCCCCGGGCCTATGTCTCAGAATCTGATAAAAGTCACATCAATAGAATCCTCATCCTTTCACGAGTCTATACATACCAAGCACATCAAAATCGGACCTCAAATTCCCCCTCAAATTTCCAATTTACACTATCCAAATTCAAGCCCTAATTCCCCAATTTTAGGCTTTAATTTCAACATATTTCATGTTTAAATAAGTAAGAATCAACATAGGATCGAGTATTGAGTTCAAAAATCTTACCTCCAAGTGTTATCCCTTGTTACCCTCGTCAAATCCTCTCAAAAAGCTTCAAAACCATTCAAAATGGGCTAAAAATCGCGAAGATGGGTTTTTATACATTCTGCCTAGACATCCTCTTTCGCGAATGCGAGACGACCATCGCGTCTACGATGAAGAAAAATATCGGCTCCCAAATTGCTCTCCGCGTTCGCGACACAAGCCACGCAAACGCGATACCTACTGGGGACAAAGCTACGCGAATGTGACATTGACAACGTGAACGCGAAGAATCACAACATCACAACATCGCGAATGCGACACCCAAAGCGCGAATGTGAAGACAAAATTCGCCGCATTAGAGAACACCCTTCACGAATGCGAGTCCCCGACTGCGAACGCGAAGAACAAATCGTCTGCGACAAAAACTAGCAAAAACTGCCAAGTCCAAAGTCCAAAATTGATTCGTTTAACCATCCGAAACTCACCTGAGGCCCTCGGGACCTCAACCAAACATGCCAACATATCCTATAACATTGTTCAAACCTGTTACAACCTTCGGAACGCCCAAACCAACATCAAAATACCAAAATTACATCGGATTCAAGCCTAAGAATTCCAAGAACTTCCAAATTCCGCTTTCGATCAAAAAGTCTATCAAACGTCATCCGAATGACCTGAAATTTTGCACACGCATCCCAAATAGCAAAACGGACCTATTCCAACTTTCGGAAATTCCATTCCGACCCCTATATAAAAATCTCACCTATCAATCGGAAAACGCCAAAATCTCAATTTCGCCAATTCAAGCCTAAACCTTCTGCGGACCTCCAAAACACATTCCAACCACGCTCCTAAGTCCCAAATCACCTAACGGAGCTACCCAAATCATAAAAATTCTAATCCGAGGTCATCTACTAACAAGTTAAATCTTGGTCAAACCTTTGAAATTTTAAGCTTCAAACTGAGGATTGTTCTTCCAATTTCATTCCGATTACCCAGAAAACCAAAACCAACGATTTACATAAGTCATAATACATCACACGGGACTAGTCATGCCCGAGAACTGGCGAGCGATGTGCAAAAGCTCAAAACGACTGGTTGGGTCGTTACATCCTCCCCCACTTAAACATACGTTCGTCCTCGAACGTGCCCAGAGTTGTTCCAAAATCCAACCAATCGCTGAATAACCTTACCATGCATACACCCTGGGGTGATCCCACGTCTCCCTATCTCATATAGGTCCGATAACAAAATGTAATTGAAATTTCACAATCCAACCTTGCCCATAAACATTAGAACTATATTTCCACTTCTGAAATCATCCACAAGATCAAAATCTCACATCGATACTCTGAATAAGCCCGGACAAACTGTAATAATCCATACCTGCAACCTCAGGTGCAATTACATGATATACCACATAACTCAAACACTTGTAGCAATAACTTCTAATCACAGCAGCTGCACACAACAACCGAATACCGATAGTAAACCTCTTATCAACTAAAGTCTCATTCCAACACTTTCATATACTGCCAATAATAAATGAAACACGTAGAAAGTCAATAACCATTCCTCAGACCAACCATTCATGAAGCCACACCTCCTTTGGCAAGGACCCTAGCAAATTTCTGAGCCGAACATCGATATTATCCTTCCAACATACTGAAACCGAATCTAATCCAACACAACTACTCTGGTGACATGACACATCAATACAATCTAAAACCACAACTCGTGCGACTCACACACCAATAAACAACAATCCGAACGTACTTAAATCATAAAAAATGACTCAAATGAGAGAGTTGTACCGCAAGGTCACCAGTACCACCACACACAATGCTGAGAACCCGTCACACATCGTAGAAACAGAACACACGAATCTAACCTGCAATAGTCATACCTCCACATAACTTCACTGCAATGCGCGTCCCTTTCCAAACCCTGGCCCACATAAAACACCTCAAGTCACTATGCTCAAAATCGACAACCATACGCAATTTGCTGTCTAGAACCAAAGCAAATCATCATAGCCACTGCGAAGCAATTGACATAACATTACACAAACCTGAAAGGACACAACCGATACGCCATCCGCCGAGCAATACTTGATACTCCTCCCGCTTGAATTCCATTGAGAGATCCCAACAAAACCGCACCACAAGTGCCTCTAACCAACAAATCCCAATGCCTCGCAACACGGAAAGGTAACTCATAAATCCCCCCCAAATCACTAATAAATTCAATAACAATTGGATCAACACATCCCTTAACAATACAACTTGGAGTTAACCAAGCCGACTCAAGTTAGAACTCACATCCATATTGGCTTGCCAATGAACCCCTTATTAAGGAATCCCTGAAGTTGTTCCCTCAATTCTTTTAACTCTGCCGGTGCTATACTATATGGTGCCCGGCACCAAATCAATACCGAAATCAACAACCCTGTCCGGCGACATGCCCGACCATAGGATACATATCCGGAAAACTCTTCATCACCGAAACTGAATCAATGGTAGGAGTCTCTGCACTGATATCCATCACGAAGGCCAAATAGGAAAGAGAACCCTTCCCAGCCATTTGCTGGGTCTTCAAGAATGAAACCACCCTACTGAGAACATAATCCGTCGAACTTTGCCACTTAATCCGTAACATCCCCGGTGTTGCCAACGCCGCTGCCTTAGAGAAACAGTCCAGAATAACACGACACAGAGACAACTAGTCTATACCCAATATCACCTCCAAAACCTAACATACCAAGCAAGAAAGATCCACTCGGGTCTCCAAACCTCCCATCGTTACCACACAAGACCGATATACGCGGTCCACAACCACGACCTAACCTGTCTAAGAGAACTCCCAGTCTCCAACTCCATATAGCACACATATCACCATGTCCGATCCCAACTCCGTTGTCCGAATATACATCACACCTATAATACTCAATCATCCCACGAGAGGTACTACTATAATTCTTCTGTGCCACCAAGCAAACTCGAATATCAGCCGTTGATCCAACAAAAGAGTGCCGTAATACTGATGAAGTATCATTAAATCAATCAAATTGCCCTTTTTTTGAAACGTATACCCTCATCGAGCCACATCAATTAGCAATATCATTTCCCTAATCATCTGAAGCTGCCCATGCTGCCTAAGAATTTTATGACCTTCCCTTCAGAACTGCACCGTAACCTTACACACGCAAATCTCAATCCTCCACAACATACCGCATGTACCATACCATCCTAGGATAAACATGAGAACTTCATATCCCTTTCGAGCCACAAGCAGTTACGTACCCAACTGGCCAAGAACTATCCATTTGATCCCATCTAGAAACAAATCACTATACACCACATGCTCCTCCTTCTAGTAGAAAATATATACCTCCAAACCATGGTAGGAATCATCAAGAACTTTCCAAGTCCCCTTTGCACAAAACCCAACCCTGTCATGGCTGAATCCTTCTAACTCAACCAAGCTACGCAGGCTACTAAAACCCAAGAGCATTGTCATGAATCACTTGTTTAAACTCATACCTCATAAGCATCCAAAGAACTAATCATATTCTTACTGTGCCGATTCGGCCTACTACCAAGCTATCCCATCTATCCGGGTTTTCTTCTGATTTACCTTCAACTTGATACTCATTCTTGCTATAACACCACAATTCCTCAACCCAGACTCACCACATGAGACCCAAGCATAAAACCACAACGTCTAAGGCTCATAAGCCGCTGAGTACTCTCTTAAATATTCCCAAAAACACCACGTGCAAAATACCTACCCCAAAGAGACTTCCTGCGAATACAAAGTCATTACCTTTACCTTCCTAATACTTCTATATATAATCTCCTAGTGATATAGAAATACCACATGTCTTGATACCCTCCAATGCAAACCTCAGTTTCTAGACAAACATACAACCTGAAAATCTCCAATTATTACATGTAAAATCTTGAAACCACTAGAACCATTCTCGAGAGTCATCCACTCTACTCAAACCTCAATTAGACTGATCAAATGAACTGAACAACCTATGCCTCATTAGCATTTTGACACCGCAGGGTGTAACCTCACCTACAACCAAGCAACTTCCTGCTCTATGCACCGTACATCCCTTACCAATAACCACTCAAGACATTCTATGATTCTCATACACCTATGAAGCATAATATAACCTTTGTCAAAATTTTCCTTTACTCGAGCCATCCTCTGTCTCAATCTCCGTAAGCCATAACTGATTCACCAGCACACCTCAAACTGGAACCCACATAGCACATAACGGTGCAATCAACTCATCGACCGCAGACTCCCCTACTTGGATGGAAGCCATAGACCAAAACATACACAATAACTCGTAACACATATACTCTATTGCTGCCATTATGCCATAGTGAGATTAAACTCAATCTTTCATAGGCTCATGAAACACAGACCATCTAGTACTTTAAATCTTCTGTAAATCTCGCATTCGCTCTCGCAACAGTTAATCCCACTCTCTTAGGTGACCCAAATTCAAATTGCAACACATATATTTCCTTGGTAACAAAGATCTTCCCATAAACGACATAAAAGATTACGCAAACTTCAGAACAATCCGCAAGAGATAACCCACCTGCTTCGCCTCAACTAACATCTCTTTGTACCATTCCACCGTCATAGACATTACGCAGTCACTTGATCTTCCTAAGTCTGAACTTATATCACAACGTGAAATCCACTTTTCTCCCCCAACTGGAAAACATAAAAAGATTTTTCACACACCCATTACTCGGGGCTATAAATCAATATGGAAATCAAGTACCCAATGGTTCTTCTATCCTCCATCAGACCCTCCACGTCGCTTCCAAATCATATGAATATATCTCGTAGTCATAACACACTCATTGCAAATCCATTCGGCCATCAATTCTACTAATAGGGACAATACCAAAGATATAAGTTCAAAAACACAAGCTCACACAATCAACACGTCGGCGGTCAAGCTGTAGGTAAAACCCGGCCTCAAGCCCTCCAGACTGGCCCAACATCAACACACAGAAAATCACATCTCGCCCCTCGATCAGGGAAGCACAAGCACTCGATGCACATCTGATACTGAGCGCTCATGCACGCATGCAAACGTGTGTAAGGAAATTCAAAGAGTTACATTTCAAGCTGAATCAAGGACGCACAATACGAATTCAAGAATGTGAAGTTTTTCCTAAAGGTTCTGTAGCCTCCAGAGGATAAGTACAGACGTCTCCGTACTGATCCGCGAGACTCTACTAAACCTACTCATGACTCGTGAGACCTATGTAACCTAGGCTCTGATACCAACTTATCACGACCCCAAACCGAACCCGGTCATGATGACGCCTCTCGTGAAGACAAGGTCAGCCGACACAATTCCCAAATTCATTTTTAACAATTTTAATAAGTCAATTTAAGTCATTGATAAGAAATAAATCCCAAAATTAAGCGAAATAGAACAAGTGCGGAAGTAGATGCAGCCCGACATCGAAGTGTCACAAGTCACGAGCATATACTAAGGTCTAGATACAACGGAAAGTCTGAAAAATGTACTAAATACAATCTAATGAAATCAAGAGGGAGAAAAGTAGTGCTGCGAACGTCAGGCAGCTACCTTGCTAGACTCCGATGACTCTGCCTCTGAACAACCAACAACCGCCACCGAGTTCAGAAATACCTGAATCTGCACACAAGGTGCACGGAGTAATGTGAGTACTCTGACTTAGTGAGTAATAACAATAAATGAAGACTGAGCGATAAAAAATCACGTAAAAGCGCATCAACATGCTATGAAGTAGCAGTATAAACCCAGTAAAAGCAATGAAACATTGAAAACATAAAAAGTCACCTTAGTTCAGTTTAAGCTTCTTTAAACACCTTTTTGACAATTAAACAATTAAATGGAAAGCATCCAGAATAGATAAACACATAAAATCTGCCCCTCAGGCACAATATCAACAGAATCTGCTCCTCGGGCAATATCATGGAACAACATTAGCCCCTGGGGCTATATCTCATATCACAATGGGTACCCGCGCTCACTGGGGGTGTGCAGACTCCGGGAGGGGCCCCTTACGGCCCAAATGCAATATCAAGCCATCTCGTGGCATAATCAGTAGGCTCTCGACCTCATATCAACAAGCCATTTCGTGGCGTACAATCTCAGGCCCTCGGCCTCATAATCATAAATCAGTGTATCCTCACAACATAGGCCCTCGGCCTTACTTAGTTAGAATCTCATAAGCCACTCGGGCAACAGTAAAACATGATGCTCAGCCCGAGTTATCATTTAAAATATCATTTAATGTGTTAAAACAGAGTAAACATGACTGAGTTATGAAAATAGTAGAATATAGCATGATTGAGTACAAGTATAAAGTCAAAACAGTGAGGAAATATTAGTAAAAATCCCATAAGGGTCCAAATAGTTGGCACGAGGCCCAAAATATGGCATTCAGTACAAAACATGATGATAACAAACAATTTTCAATTAAATACGCGGTAACACAGTCATTTGGGACGGACTAAGTCACAATTCCCAATGGTGCACGACCCTACGCTTGTCATCTAGCGTGTGTGTCACTTCAATATAGCACAACGATGTATAGTCCGAGGTTTCATACCCTTAGGACAACATTTACAATCATTACTCACATCGATCCGGTTCAAACTCTAGCCCGCGATGCCTTTGCCCTCTCGAATCGACCTGCGTATGCTCCAAATCTAACCAAATCAGTACATAACCATTAAAATATGCTAAGGGAACAAAGCCCACTCGAAAATATCCAATTTACATCAAAAATTCCGAAATTGCTCAAAACCGGCTCCCGGGCCCACGTCTTGGAATCCGATAAAAGTTAGATCAATAGAATCTTCATCCTCTCACAAGTCTATACATACCCAGAACATCAAAATTGGACCTCAAATGCCTCCTCAAATTCCCAATTTACCCTCTCCAAATTCAAGCTCTAATTCCCCAATTTTAGGCTTTAATTTCAACATATTTCATGTTTAAAAATGTAGGAATCAATGTAGGATCGAGTATTGAATTCAAAAATCTTACCTCCAAGTGTTATCCCTTGTATCCCTCTTCATATCCTCTTAAAAAGCTTCAAAACCGTTAAAAATGGTGAGAAATGGGCTAAAAATCGTGAAGATGGGTTTTTATACATTCTGCCCAGACATCCTCTTTCGCGAATGTTGGACGATCATCGCGTCCGTGATGATGAAAAATATCGGCAACCAAATTGCTCTCCGCATTCGCGACACAAGCCACGCAAACGCGATACTTACTGGGGACAAAGCTACGCGAACGAGAAGAATCACAACATCACAACATTGCGAACACGACACACAAAGTGTGAACGCGAAGACAAAATTCGCCGCCTCAGAGAATACCCTTCGCGAACGCGAGTCCCTGACCGCCATCGCGAAGAACAAATCATCTGCAACAAAAACCAGCAAAAACTACCAAGTCCAAAGTCCAAAATTGATCCGTTTAACCATCCGAAACTCACCCGAGGCCCTCAGGACCTCAACCAAATATGCCAACATATCCCATAACATCGTTCAAACCTGTTCCAACCTTCGAAACGCCCAAAACAACATCAAAATATCAAAATTACATCGGATTCAAGCCTAAGAATTCCCAGAACTTCCAAATTTCGCTTTCGATCAAAAAGTCTATCAAACCTCGTCCGAATGACCTGAAATTTTGCACACTCGTGCCAGATGACACAACGGACCTACTCCAACTTCCAGAAATTCCATTTCGACCCCTATATCAAAATCTCACCTATCAACCGGAAAATGCCAAAATCTCAATTTCGCCAATTCAAGCCTAAACCTTCCGCGGACCTCCAAAATACATTCCGACCACGCTCCTAAGTCCCAAATCACCTAACGGAGCTAACCAAATCATAAAAACTCCAATCCGAGGTCATCTACTAACAAGTCAAATCTTGGTCAAACCTTTCAAAATTTAAGCTTCAAACTGAGAATTGTTCTTTCAAATTCGTTCTGATTACCTTGAAAACCAAAACCAACGATTTACATAAGTTATAATACATCACACGGGACTAGTCATGCCCGAGAACAGACGAGCGAAGTACAAAAGCTCAAAACAACCGATCAGAACGTTACATTATCTCATAGCTTACAATCTGTGAATTATTCTCTCTACGCTCTATTGCGTTCACTGTGGTTTTTGGTGTACTTCAAATGAGAAACTAGCCTGCTATTTATAGACAAATTTGCAAATTGCATCTCAAATTGTAGGTGCCTACCATTTCCGTTTCTTCATCCAATCACTTTTTTTTTGTTTCTTTTATTTTATAGGTAGGTCCCACATCCAGTTGTTCATTATTATATTATTTTTATTGATACTATATTTGTTTCTATTGTTCTTAAAATTATGTTATACGGTGTTGTAAACCCGTTGTAACTCCATTATTATATAATTATGAAAAAGCTCAATTTTTACAACCATAGACTTTGGTAACTTTTGTGTGGTTACTTATTTCGAGCAATAGAAATGTTATTAAACCACAACAAATAATACAATCTATCTAAATATTATATTTATTAATACAGTACAATACAACACAACATAACAAGATACCATATAATACAATATTGTATATTATGAAACTATGGGTAACGACCATCCAAATAGAGTGTAAGAGATCGGCTCATAGAAATGCTTATAGAATTTCTCCTTATGAAGATAATCAATATATGTACAAATCACATATCTTACATGTATACCAGTTGTGACAAAAAGCTGACCTATTTTACCATATCCTAAACACGTTGAACTTTAAAAACAATAAACAAATAAAAAGTACTAGCAAAAGTCTGAATTTTTACTGACTTTGGCTATTCAGAAGAGATTCACAAGGCATAGGTTGGCTGCTCGGGGAATTACAAATGAACTACTATGTCCTTTATATAATGATGAAGATGAATCTATAGATCACTTGTTTTTTAGCTGTGATGTCTCTTCTAGTGTTTGGAGTAAGCTTTTGGAATTGCAAGGCATATTCAGACAAGTCTTCACCTGGCAACAAGAACTACAATGGGCAGAGGCAAATGTAAAAAGAGAATTCAGCTGGTGCAATGATTGTAGCTGCAGCTTGTATTTATTATATATGGCTAGAGAGAAACATGAGGTTAGGGAAGAATAAACCAATTCATGTGCTTATCAGATTGATTATTCAAGAGGTAGTCTGTAGAGGATCCATGAGGAGTAAATTAGCAAAGAAGTTAGAGGCTCTTAATTTCTATCCTTAGCCAGATTGAGTAGTTAGGAAGTTTGATATTGGGGTCCTTTCCATATTTTCTTTCACTTGTACATATTGTTGTTGGTAAATAAAATATATTTTACTTACCAAAAGAAAATGGCTGAATTTCTCATGTAACAAGGAGGTCTTAGAATCCGAGATTTCGCCAAAATACAAACTTTCTACCAAAAAGAAGAGCGTAAAATAGGAAATTTAATTTTAAGAAACAAACGTATTTACTTCTATGTAAGCAGCTACAATCTAACCTATTCAACTTTCACCGCCACGATCGCCACCACCTAAACCATCGGCACCTCCGCCACCACCATCACCGTGATAACCATCACTAATTGCATTAATAGCTATGCTGGCCAGAGATGCCGTGGCAGCAGCTCCAGCCATAACACCATTGTCGTTCCCATGCATATCTCCTCCGCTTCCACCAGAATCATAAGTTTGACCGGATATTGAAGCTCTATTTCTTTTCCTTACATCTATTTCTGGAGAATCATGTTCACTTTTACTTGACACATTTTGACTTTTCACACCCCTAAAAAAATAATAAATAAAGTGCATAGTTTACCATGATACCCATATTAATTGATGCATATCTTATTGGAATTGAGAAAATAATTTGAAATGAGTAATAAATACTGTGGGTATAACAGGAAAAAATTTGTCTTCTCTTGTTATGTGTAAAGTGACAAGTAAAAATGAAAATCTATTTTTAGTATACATGCCAAGTAAAAGTGAACGGAGGGAGTACTTTATAAAACCAAGTTTTCATTTTTTTTTCGTTTCACATACTCACTTGTCTAATTTTAAAAAAAATGATGCTCAATACATATATACACACACTCACTTGTCTTATATATATAAGGCCTCTTATTAAGGCTTTGCTTTAGGCCTCTGATGCTATTGAGCTGTCCCTGCAGGTTGCTTAATTAATGTGTACTGCTTTTCATTTCTAGCTGCTCCTTCCATTTTATTTTTATTTTTTATAATAGAATTTGACTAGATTTAACAAATAGAATGTTGTAGTTTTAAACATGTTATGATTAATAAAAAGACCATATCATTAAAGATAAAATAAAAAGTGTATAACTAAAATGTTTCTAAATATTTAAGAGTTATTATTTTTTAAACCGATAAAAAAGAAACAAATGCTACTACATAAAATAGAATAGAGTGAGTATCTGTGTTATGCTGGACTAGAATTGCTTGAGTTTATAGGAGTTGGTATATACTTCGCAGTTCATCGAGAGCTATGAAGGTTAGAGTAGTTCCCCTATATATTTCTTTTTTTACTCAAAGGAAGTAGTAACATTCTAGACCAATATGTGATGACCCGCCATGCCATCATATTATATAGTTACCATTTGGCATATATTAATGCCATGTGGAAGCTTACATAGGGGGAACACTAGCATTTGTGAGAAGATTCTAGAGAATTATAGACATTTCCTTTGGAAGACACTAGATCTCATGAATTTGCTAGGAAAGTCCTTGGAATCGTCTAGGCTTGTAGAGAATTCTAGAGAAAGCCCTTATCTTGTAAATACTAAGGACTTGTGTAACAATTAATATTTACACCCTAGCCCCTAGGAGACTAGTATATAAAGGGGACCACTCATTTGTAATTCACCAAACAAACAATTCAAGTTCTCTCTAATACAAAGTTTCCTTTAAAAATTCTCTTGTATTCTTTCTACCATTCTCTTAGCGATCTTGAGTGTAGTAAGGTTGACTTGGCATAGCAAGAACGTGAGCAAGTTGTGCAAAATCGAAAGAGAATTGTCAAGTGTCGTACGTGTACTTAGTTAATGACTAAGGACGTGCAACGTGGTATCAGAGGAAAGATTACAACTAAGGGAATGACGAACGACGGAGAAATGAACGCTGCCAACACCCAAGCCAATGTCATCCAAGATGGTGCTGGAAAGAACGATCGTAACAAAAAGAGGAATGCCACCAACAAGAGCCAGGATGTGCCACTCGAGGTTGTGTCAAATGAGGGGCTTACATCCTAAGAGCCATCTGCCACTGAGGCGAGCGAGGATGAAGTGGATGTCTTGCCGAAGGACGTATCTCTCGATAAAGAGTGGATGATGAAGGTGAACGTGGGGATGGACGCCGTCGAGATCTTTGGCCAACGCTTGAGGATGGTGGAAGGCACCCTTAGTGTTCTTGAGGGACACACACTTGAAGAGATTAAGAGTATCCGAAATGACATAGAAAGACGTACACAGACCGAGATAAAATGAAGGCAAATCATCACTGCCTTAGAGTGCAGACTCATGGAGACTTTGAGTACTATCGATGATATGAAGGCAAAGATAGAGTCACTCAAGGAGCATGTCGATGCTGGCATGAACGAGGCAGCCTGCATTATTGTGGTGACGAAGGAGGGGAAGATGGAGGCTCCCAAATCCCCGGTGTTCAAAGGTGTTTTGTGATGCACAAGAAGTGGAAAACTTCCTTTGGCACTAGGAGAACTACTTCGGGCACGGAAAAGTGAGGGACGACGAGGCCAAGATTAACACTTCCATATTGTACCTCTCAGAGACTGCCATGCTATGTTGGTGAAGGAAGATGGACGACGTGGATAAAAGTCTATGTACTATTAGCACGTGGGATTAGTTCAAAGCTTTAAGCTACAGTTCTTTCCAAACAATGTCTTGTACGGGGCAAGGCACAAACTTAGGGAGTTGAAGCAAATAGGGAGCATACGTGACTATGTCAAGGAGTTCACTACCCTTATGCTTCAAATACCCAACCTAGCCAATGACGACTTGTTGTTCCACTTCATGGACGGGTTGCAAAATTGGGCTAAGCAGAAGTTGCAATGCTGGCAAGTTGCGGATATAGACTAAGCCATAGTGGAGGCAGAATCATTGATGGATTTCAGACATGACAAGCAGGACAAAGGCAAAGCGAAGGAGTCAATGGTTAACAATGTCAAAGGTGTGGGCGACCGTGGCAAAGGCAAGGAGATACACCAACAATTCTTCAAGACTCAAGATTCCAAAAAGTCGAGTGGTCGTTAGGGCTACACCGAGAAGAAGGCGCAGGCCAAGAAGAAGGGATGCTATATATACAGAGGGCCGCACAGCTTCAGGAATTGTCCCGACCTCAAGAGCCTTAGTGCCATGGTCCGTGAATGGTAGGAGTATCCGCAAGGAGAGAGTTCGGGAATCACGAAGTTGGGTGTGATCAGATTATGTGGTGCTATCACGAAGCAAGTTATCCAACCTACCGAGAATGGAAATCAGTACGTGGATCTCACCATCAACAACTGCCCGCTCCTACAATGGTGGATACTAGAGTAACTCATAATTTTGTGACTGAGGTTGCCGCAAAGAGATAGGATTGAATCTTGCTCCAACCAACTCTCGTGTCAAGACCATGGATTCCGAGCTACAATGTGACACCAAAAACCCGGGGGGCGATACTGGCACCCTGTGCCTCACCTATCCTTGCATACCAACTTGCGACTAAGGAACTCTGAACAGATAATATCATACTTTGGACATGGGTCACATTGCAAGACAATTTGCAAACGCTAACTCAACATCAATATAAAGCTGGGCCGACAAGGCCGTCATATCTACTACAGCTGGCAACCAATCAAAATATACATACAAGGCCTACATACTGCACTAACTGACAAGATATGTCTACAAGACTCTACTGATGGATATACTGTGATCGGAACAGGGCCCCGACCTACTCATAACATGAATACATATATACACAAGATGTACATAAAGCTCTAGACCCAGCAACTCCGAAGGGCATGGAGCTTACCGATCAAGCTGAACCTGGGCAACACCTAATAAGGAGGTCTACACGTCTATCTATCTGAGCCTACACACATGAAATGTAGTGCCCCCAGAAAAGGGACGTCAGTACGAAATAATGTACTGAGTATGTAAGGCAATATACTGAAAGCTGAAATTGAACTGATAATATAATAATTGAAAGTAGCTGGGAGTCAAAGATAATGTAAAGATATGCTCACCTGCTGGTACTAACTCAACTCTCTCAATATAGTAAATAAAATAGTTGTCCGGCCCTATAAGGCTCGGTATATATATATAACTTCACTGCCGTAGTAGGCTCGCTCATAGGCATTCGGCCATACTATGCTCTGTATCTCGGCCAATTGGGCTCGTTCATAGGCGCTTGGCCACAGTAGGCTCGTTGCCCAATAGGGGTCTGCCCATCGATTATAGGTCGATGGTAATGAAAATACTTTAATACTATATATATAAACTCTCTGCTCTCTTGACCGGAAGAAGAAAATACTCAATTGAATATGACATTCCGTTAAGGAGAATATTGTAACTTACAAGACTAGGAAAATATACTTAAATTCCGAGATATGAATTTTTCTTTATGCCTTGTGATCAAACTCGTGTAATTACGAGATCACGCCAAAATGAAGGAAGAGATTAGCCTTAACATACTTGAACCAATTCTCTTTTGCGAAAACATGTAACAGCGGATCGATGTAGGTAAAAATCCGTATGATATTCTTGAGAAAAATTATACCGGGCTTTCTTTGAATTAGCATTCACGTTGGATCTTGTAAGATTTCACAGAAACTTCACGTTGGCTCATTGTTATTTCTCTCTTAATAATATAGGAATGTTATTTCACTTAGTCTTAGAAAAGTTCTATACTTACTAATAGACAGACCAAGTAGCTTTATGTGTTAACAAGATAGCCTTTTTTGCCTTATGACTCATTTTATGCATTTTGCCACTTTGGCTTAGTTTATGCCATGTGGCAACCCCCAAAAGACACTTATCCACTTAATATTATAATTATCTCCACAATTAATCAATTATTAAATAATTAAGAATTATATCAAATTACCTATAATACTACTCACTTTTAACACACCTTATACACCTTACTATTATGGTCATGTGGTACCTTATAAGGTACTAGTCCATAAGTACCAGGTATTTTAGCTCGGGCCGTGTTTTATCCCAAAATATCAAACTTCGACGAACATTTATTTTCTTCGATTTGCGTACCCTCTCATCTTCACGAATTTATTTATCACTTATTTGAAATAGCATAATGCTTATAATTTCCAAATAATCTCATTCCCGAGCTTACGTCGATTAACTTACGACAAAACTTTACGTACAAAAAATGCGGGATGTAACATTGCATTTCCGAGCTCTCATCAATTTTTTATGGCGTACTTTCACGTATAAAAATATGGGGTGTAACATATAAAATGCTAGTGGGGTAGCTAATGGAGTTGGTGTCAAGTTGGGAACTTGGAAAGGTATGACAAACTTTACCGTAATCGATATGGATATCTTTGACATCATACTGGGGCAAGAGTTCTTTAGACATTGTCATACTTTGATCGACCCCTACCTCCAACATCTCTTGGTTATGGAGCTAGAAGGAGCTTGCATGGTACCTACAATGACTATTCCTCACGGACAGAGCCAATCACAACTCTAAGCTATGCAGGTTGTTAAGGTGATTAAGAAGGGTAACCGACGTTCGTGGCAACCATCACAAGTCTGGAGGAAGACAAAATATTTCAAGAGACACTTTCGCCTTACATAGAGAAGTTACTTGAGGAAAACAAAGATGTCATGCCCGAGGAGTTGCCTAAGCACTTGCTGCCTAGGCGAGAGGTGGATCACAAGATTGAGTTGGAGCCATGGGCTAATCCACCCGTATTTTCCCCATACCGTATGTCACCGCCCGAGCTAGAGGAGCTCAGGAAACAATTGAAAGAGCTACTAGATGCTGGTCACATTCACCCATCAAAGGCACCTTTTGGTGCACCGGTATTGTTCCAGAAGAAGGCGGATGGATCGATGCGCTTGTGCATAGACTACCAAGCACTTAATAAAGTCACAGTGAAGAATACGTACCCAATCTCGCTCATTGCTGACTTGTTCGATAAACTTGGGCAAGCCAAGTACTTTACCAAGGTGGATCTTCGTAAGGGCTACTACCAGGTTTGCATTGCAAAAGGAGATGAGCCGAAGATAGCATGTGCGAAGAGATATGGAGCCTTTGAGTGGTTGGTGATGCCCTTTGGCTTAACCAATGCACTCGCCACATTTTGTACCCTTATGAACAAAATTTTCCATCCCTACCTTGATCAGTTCGTGGTAGTCTACCTAGATGACATAGTCATCTACAGCAACACCTTGGAGGAACACATGGAGCACTTAAGAAAGGTTTTCCAAGTCTTGTAGGAGAACGAGCTACACATCAAGAGGGAAAAATGTGAGTTTGCACAATTAAAGGTGCACTTCTTGGGCCATGTCATTAGCAATGACGAGATACGCATGAACGGGGCTAAGGTTCGTGCTATCCAGTAGTGGGAGGCACCTATAAAGGTAACTGAGTTGAGATCCTTCTTTGGCCTTGTTAACTACTATTGTCGGTTCATTAGTGGCTACTCAGCCAAGGCCGCACCATTGACTGAGTTGCTAAAGAAGAACAACCCATGGATTTGGACGAAGCATTGTCAAAAGGCATTTGAAGGCCTTAAGGAAGCTGTAATTAAGGAGCCAGTCTTGGCGTTACCTGACTTTGCCAAGACATTTGAGGTGCACATAGATGCCTCATACTTTGCCATTGGGGGTGTCCTAATTAAGGATAAACATTCCATAGCGTTTGAGAACCATAAGTTAAATGAGACGGAGCGGTGTTACACTGTGCAAGAGAAGGAAATGATTGCTATTGTGCATTACCTTCATACATGGCAACATTATTGGCTCGAGTCGAGGTTCGTGGTCAAGACCGACAATGTGGCTACTAGCTACTTTCAAACGCAGAAGAAGCTCACACCAAAACAAGCTAGGTGGCAGGATTTCTTGGCCGAATTTGATTATGTGCTAGAGTACAAGCCGAGATTGGTAACGTGGGCTTGTAACCTGAGTGGGTCATTACATTGTCATACTTTGATCGACCCCTACCTCCAACGTCTCTAGGTTATAGTGCAAGAGAAGGAAATGACCGTCATTGTGCATTGCCTTTGTACATGGCGACATTATTTTCTTGGGTCCAGATTCGTGGTCAAGACCGACAATCTGGCTACTAGCTAGTTTCAGATGTAGAAGAAGCTCACACCAAAACAAGCTAGGTGGCAGGATTTCTTGGCCGAGTTTGATTATGTGCTGGAGTACAAGCCGGGCAAAGTTAATGTTGTAGCCGATGCTTTGAGCCAAAAAGTGGAGCTTACTGCCATCATTTCAGCAAGTTAGGACATTCGTGAGGCTATAAATAAAGCCATGCAACATGATCCAACGGCTAAACAACTTATCGAGTTAGCCAACCAGGGCAAGACGAGACCTTTTTGGGTAGAAGACGTCCTATTGCTTACCATGAGTCAGCGGGTCAACGTGCCTATGTTTGGAGACACTAGACGGTAGATAATAAGGGAAAGTCATGGCATAATGTGGGCTGGTCATCCAGGCCAACGTCACACTAAGGCCTTGGTTGAGTCAGTCTACCATAGGCTATGCATGCACGATGATGTGCAAACTTGTCTTGTCTGTCAACAGGACTAGGCTGTGCAACAACAACCCGGAGGACTTTTGGAGCCACTACCAGTTGCAGAGCGTCCATAGGAGAGCATGACTATGGACTTTATCACTTTCCTACCAAAGTACGACGGTTATGATACTATTATGGTGGTCGTGGATAGAATTTAAAAATATGCCACCTTCATGCCCACCTCACCAGGTTGCACTACCAAGGAATCCGCCAAGCTATTCATTAAGAATGTGGTGAAGTATTGGGGCTTACCAAAGCATATTATCAGTAATCAAGACCCCCGTTTTACTGGAAATTGTTTGAGAGAGTTATTCGACATACTTGGCACAGAACTGTACTTTTCCACTAGTTTCCACCCGCAGACGGATGGATAAACGGAACGGGTCAATGCCTTACTAGAATGCTACTTGAGGCATTATGTAAGCATGCATCAGAAAGATTGGGCAAGTATTCTAGGCATTGCCCAATTATCTTATAACTTGCAGCGGAGTGAGTCCACGGCACAGGCACCATTTGAGCTAGCCACAGGCCAACAGCCACAAACTCCACATTCAGTACCAGCCACATTCGAGGAAAAGAGTTTGGGGGCTTATCATATGGCCAAAGGATGGGAGGAGCAGCTTGACACTGCTAAGTCCTACTTGGATAAGGCAGCTAAGAAGATGAAGAAGTTTGCGGACCGTAAGCGGCATCCCACAGACTATAGAGTTGGGGACATGGTCATGGTGAAGTTTAACCCAAGACAGTTTCAAAGCACTACAGGGCATTCATTAGAATCCGATTCGCAAGTATGAGGGGCCATTTAAGATCATCGCCAAGGTAGGAAAGATCTCATACAAGCTTGACATGACATCATATCTTAAGATCTACCCTGTCTTCCATGCCAAGATGCTTAAGCCTATTACTATCAATGCCCCGCATGATCGGGATATTGATGCTATCATGGATTACCAGGCCAGGCGAAAACAAGGGCAGAAAGCCACCACTATGTTCCTCGTCCATTGGAAGGGGCAATCACCGGAGGAGGCCACGTGGGAAAGATATAAAGACTTATGGCAATTCAAAGATAAAATCTGAGAGTTTATGCAGTAGCATTGCGCCGCGGTCGTCGTAACATTAAGTTGGGGGGGGAGTGTGATGACCTACCACATCATCATGCCATATAGGCACTATTTGGAATACGTTAACGCCATGTGGAAACATACATAGGAAGAAGGCTTGCATTTGTAAGAAGATTCTAGAGAAGTATGGGCATTTTCTTTGGAGGACGCTAGATCACTATGGTTTTGCTAGGAAAGTCCTTGGAATTTTCTAGACTTGTAGAGAATTCTAGAGAAAGCCCGTATCTTGTAAATACTAAGGACTTGTGTAACAATTAATATTTACATACTAGCCCCTAGGAGACTAGTATATAAGGGGGGGGAGGGCACTCATTTGTAATTTACCAAGCAAACAATTCAAGTTCTCTCTAATACAAAGCTTTCTTTAACAATCTCTTGTGTTCTTTCTACCATTCTCTTAGCGATCTTGAGTGTAGTAAGGTTGACTTGGCATAACAAGAACGTGAGAAAGTTGTGCAAGATCGAGGGCGAGTTGTCAAGTGCCGTAAGTGTACTTAGTTAACAACTTAGGACGTTTCAACGTGGTATCAGAGCAAAGGTTGCAACTGGGGAATAGCGAATGATGGAGAAATTAACGCTGCCAACACCTAAGCCAATGTCATTCAGGATGCTACTGGCAAGAATGGCCGTAACAAAAAGAGGAATGACACTAATAAGAGCCAACCGATGCCACTCGAGGTTATGCCAAATAAGGGGCTTAAATCTTAAGAGCCATCTGCCATTGAAGCGAGCGAGGATGAAGTGGAGGTCCTACCGGAGGAGATCTCGCTCGGTAAAGAGTGGGTGATGAAGGTGAACGTGGGGATGGACACCGTCAAGATCTTTGACCAACACTTAAGGAATGTGGAAGGCATCCTTAGTGTTCTTAAGGGACATGCTCTTGAAGATATTGAGGGTATCCGAAATGACTTAGAGGTACTTACACATACAGAGATGGAACTAAGGCAAATCATCACTGCCTTAGAGTGCAGACTCATGGAGGCTTTGAGTACTATCGATGCTATAAAGGCAAAGATAGAGTCTCTCAAAGAGCATGTCGATGCTGGCGTGACCGAGACAACATGTAATGTTGTGTTGATGAGGGGGACAAGATCGAGGCTCCCAAATCCCGGGTGTTCAAAGGTGTTCGTGATGCATAAGAAGTGGAAAGCTTCCTTTGGCACTTGGAGAACTACTTCAGGCACAGAAAGGTGAGGGACGACGAGGCCATGATCAACAGTGTCGTGTAGTACCTCTCAGAGACTCCCATGCTATGGTGGAGAAGGAAGATGGCCGACGTGGATAAAATTCTATGTACTATTAGCACGTGGGATCAGTTCAAAGACGAGTTCAAGCGACAATTCTTTCCAAATAATGTCTTGTATGAGGCAAGCGCAAGCTTAGGGAGTTGAATCAAATAGGGAACATACGTGACTATGTCAAGGAGTTCACTACCCTTATGCTTTAAATACCCAACCTGACCAATGACGATTTGCTATTCCACTTCATGGATGGGTTGCGAAATTGGGCTAAGCAGGAGTTGCAACGCCGACAAGTCGTGAATGTAGACCAAACCGTAGTGGAGACCAAATCATTGATGGATTTAAGGCATGACAAGCACGATAAAGGAAAAGTCAAGGATTTAAAGGTTAAAGATGTCTAAGGTGGGGGATACCGTGGCAAAGACATGGAGATACAACAACAATACTTCAAGACTCAAGATTCCAAAAAGTCGAGTGCCCATTAGGGCTACGCCGAGAAGAAGGCGCAGGCCAAGAAGAAGGGATGCTATATATATGGATAGCCGCACAGCTTCAGGAATTGTCCCAACCTCAAGAGCCTCAATGTCATAGTCTGTGAACGGAAAGAGAAGTCGCAAGGAGAGAGTTCGAGAATCGCACAGTTGGTAAGATCGAATTATATGGTGTTGTCACAAGGCAAATGATTCAAGTTCTCTCTAATACTAAGCTTTCTTTAACAATTCTCTTGTGTTCTTTCTACTATTCTCTTAGCGATCTTGAGTGTAGTAAGGCTAACTTGGCATAGCAAGAACGTGAACAAGTTGTGCAAGAACGAGAGCGAGTTGTCAAGTGTCGTACGTATACTTAGTTAACGACTAAATGCCTTGAGCTGAAAAGCTGAGCTTACTGCCATCACTTCAGCAAGTTGGGACATTCGTAAGGCTATAAAAGAAAGCATGCAGCATGATCCAGCAGCTAAACAACTTATTAAGTTAGCCAACCAGGGCAAGACGAGACGTTTTTGGGTAGAAGATAACCTATTGCTTACCAGGGGTCGGCAAGTCTACGTGCCTAAGTTTGGAGACTTTTAGACGGCAGATCATAAGGGAAATTCATGACACAATGTGGGCTAGTCATCCAGGCCAACGTTACACTAGTGCCTTGCTTGAGTCAATCTACTATTGGCCAAGCATGCAAGATGATATAGAGTGTTATATGCAAACTTGTCTTGTCTATCAACAGGACGAGGTTGAGCAACAACAACTCGGAGGACTTTTGGAGCCACGACTAGTTGCAAAGCAACCATGGGAGAGCGTGACTATGGACTTTATCACTTGCCTACCAAAGTCTGACGATTATGGTACTATTATGGTGGTTGTAGATAGATTTTTCAAATATGCCACCTTCATGCCCGGCTCACTAGGTTGTACTGCCAAGGAAGCCGCCAAGCTATTCATTAAGAACGTGGTGAAGTATTGGGGCTTACCAAAGTATATTATCAGTAATCAAGACCCCCGTTTTACTGGAAATTTTTGGAGAGAGTTATTCGACATACTTGGCACAGAACTGCACTTTTCCACTAGTTTCCACCCGCAGACGGATGGATAAACGGAATGGGTCAACGCCTTACTAGAATTCTACTTGAGGCATTATGTAAACATGCATCAGAAAGATTGGGCAAGGCTTCTAGGCATCGCCCAATTATCTTATAACTTGCAGCGGAGTGAGTCCACATGGAGGACACTATGTGAGCTAGCCACAGACCAACAATCATAAAGTCCATATTCAGTACCAGTCGTATTCGAGGGAAAGAGTTTGGGGGCTTATCATATGGTCAAAGGATGGGAGGAGGAGCTTGACACTGCTAAGTCCTACTTGGATAAGGCCGCTAACAAGATGAAGCAGTTTGCGGACCGTAAGCGGCATCCCACAGACTATAGAGTTGGGGACATGGTCATGGTAAAGTTTAACCCAAGACAGTTCGAAGCACTACGGGGCATGCACTAGAATCTGATTCGCAAGTATGAGGGGCAATTTAAGATCATCGCCAAGGTAGGCAAGATCTCATACAAGCTTGACATGCCATCGTATCTTAAGATCTACCATGTCTTCCATGCCAGCATGCTTAAGACATATCATGAAGGTAATGATGATCCGAGTAGGGGCCAATCAAGTTGAGCACCTATTACTATCACCGCCTCACATGATCGGGAGATTGAGGCTATCATGGATTACCAATCCAGGCAAAAACAAAGGCAGAAAGCCACGCTATGTTCTTCAACCATTGGAAGGGGAAATCACCCGAGGAGGCCACGTGAGAACGATATGAAGACTAATGGTAATTCAAATATAAAATCCAAGCTTTTATGCAGCAGCATTGCGCCGCGATCGTCGCAACATTAGGTGTGGGAAAGTGCGATGACCCGCCATGTCATCATTCCACATAGCCACCATTTGGCATGTATTAATGCCATGTGGAAGCTTACATATAAGAAAGGCTAGCATTTGCGAGAAGATTCTAGAGAAGTATGGGCATTTCCTTTAAAAAACTCTAGATCCCTATGGATTTGCTAGGAAAGTCCTTGGAATCTTCTATGCTTGTAGAGAATTCTAGATAAAGCCCTTATCTTGTAAATACTAAGGACTTGAATAACAATTAATATTTACACATTAATCCCTAGGAGATTAGCATATAAAGGGGGCCACTCATTTGTAATTCACCATGCAAACAATTGAAGTTCTCTCTAATACAAAGCTTCCTTTAACAATTCTCTTGTGTTCTTTCTACCATTCTCTTTGCGATCTTAAGTGTAGTAAGGCTGACTTGACATAAAAAGACGTGAGCAAGTTGTGCAAGATCGAGAGCGAGTTGTCAAGTGTCGTACATGTACTTAGTTTACGACTAAGGACGTGACAAATCACACTATATTAGAGTTGAAGGCCTCTCTTTTTTTCTTTTTCTTTTTTATAATTATTGTTGTAGGCCTTATTTACAATACAAATGGGAAAAATACAATCCCATGAAGGATATAGAAATAGATACAAGAGCCCATGTATGACTATATATATATATACACACAAATGTTCAACTAACTATAGCGACTAAGAAAAGAAAATGTAACACATTATCAAATACTGCCCGAGATGCTATGTATCCTCACAAACGGCGCTAACAACCGAAGTAGTGAAATTGCAACAAGAGCAAAGCACCAAAGTAGGTAAAAAATGTGATTGGGATTCTAATTAATCTCCACCGCAACCGCCACAACCACCACCATCACCACCACAACCACCACCACCGCAACAACAACCTTGTGTTGCTTCAACAACTGCAGCAACATCACCAAGATCAATAGTAATGGTATCTTTATCGCGATTTTCCTTAGCCTCCTCAGTCATGTTCTCTTCAGCAACAATAACTGCAGCGGCACCAGCAACAGCAACACCACCTCCAGCTAAAACAACCATGTTCCCATCTCTTATGCCGCGGCCATCTCTTTCCAAATTGACTACTGGTTTTTTCTTTTTAAGGCCTGACCATACTAGACACATAGTTATACAAATACCAAAGACCAATGGCAAATGATTTCATCTTCTTAAGTGTATTCAAGAATAATCTTGCTGAACATACAGTTTATTAGTGTCAAGTTATATAGTGTATGTAACTCGATCGAAGAAATTAAACATGTTTATATTTGAACGTACTAGGTAATAAATTACGCGATTTCGGGCTATGACTTTCCAAGAAATTGATGTTTCAAGTCTTTGCTCCTGGATTTGTATGTTTGGAACCTTGTGACATCCCTTTCTTTATTTATCAGTAAAAGAAAGGGACCTAGAGGTTAGTCATATGGAGTAGCTTTCAAGAGAGAAATGTAATAGCTATTGGACGTGTTTCGCGGTAACTACGAAGCATTATTTGTCATTTTTTACTAAACTAATATATGAGTAATTTCTATTTCCATGGCGCAAGGGACCTAGAGGTTCTTAAATATAAGAGCCATTATTTTTGTTTATCGATAGAGACACGATGATCGTCCAACTTCCAGTTGGTGTTAATTGTAAACATAAACTTTAATTCATACCAGGATCTTTAACATGATAATCTTATATATAATCGTTACAGAAAATATACCTGAAGCGGAAGCGTTGATTGGAATTGGTTTCTCCTCCCTTACCTTAGCTTTCGTTACCGCCGCCTTTAGTGATGGAAGAGAGAAATAAAATACGGTAATCCTAATGGGTGGGGTGAGAACCAATTTATTGAGGTTCTCACTTAATCTGGTACATCCATCAAGTAACCGATCGCACAAATGAGATTTGCTCACTAATTAAATATTAATTACGGGCCTTAAACCTATTGGGCCACCCATATGTAGGAAAATCTTACATTCTCCCACTTGGCCCAATAATTACATAACATTAACATTTAATCGTATTGCGCATAAACAAATCTCTTCTATAATGTCCATCATACATATCATAATACGACAAACTGCTAAATGTGAGTTATGAAGGTTATATATAATTTGTCCACATATTCCGTTCCATATACTACAATATTAGCAACTGATCGTACCAGGTCCATAAGCTATAAAATATTATGGTCCACAATAATGTCTCATTGAGAATTATCCTATAGTATCTCAAAACAATAACGTGTACACCATTACGAGAAACAAGAAATCATTAATGTTTATCAGAAACACATAAATGAGCTCAACATGTCAAAACATCATAAATACATCAATCATAAATATAGCCAAGACCCATTCTTTGTACATGTTCTTTAAATATCTTTGGCTGTAAACATGTCCGTTAACGAAATCATGAGATCGATTCTAATATGCTCATGTGGTAATCTTTGTTTCTGAACTTCCTCCTTGACGGCAAAGTACTTTAATTACATATGTTTGGAACCTTTGGAGTACTTAACGTCCTTGGAGAAGAATACTACTGTAGAATTATCACAATAAACTTTCGGCGGCTTGGTAATGGTGTCGACAACCCCAAGTCCTGAAATAAAGTTTTGCAATCATAATGCATGAATTGTGGCTTCAAAACATGCTGCAAATTCTGCGTCCATCATGGATGTAGCAATGACAAATTGTTTGACACTCTTCCATGATAATGCTCCTTCAGCTAATTGGAACAAATAACCAGACGTGAACTTTCTAGTGTCATTCATCCAGCTAAATCTGAATCCGAGTATCCAACAACTTCCAAATACTTGGACCTCCTTTACATCAGCATGTAATCCTTCGTTCCTTTCAGGTACCTCAAGATTTTCTTTACAACTTTCTAGTGATCAATTCCTGGGTTACTATTTTTACATCCCGTAATTTTGTACGTTGAATTTGTCATAAGATAATTGATATAGGTTCAAGGATAAGAATATTTTTGAGGTTATAATTATTTATGTTATTTATAACAGGTGATAAGTAAGCGCCGTAAATGTTAGAGGGTAAACCAATCAAAGAAAATGAGTTTCATTGAAGCTTGACATTTTGGGATAAAATACGGTCCAAGCTATAATACTCCATATTTATGGATTACTGTTGTATAAAGTACCACATGACCATGATAGTAAGGTGTATAAAGTATGTTAAAAGTGAGTAGCATTTTAAGTAATTTGAGATAATTCATAATTATGTGGCTAATTGATTAAATACGGGATAATAAAGTAAATAAATTTTATATACATTAAGTACAAAATATGGGGATAAGCATGCGATATATATCTTTTGTTTTAGTAGGCATTATTTGTCATAAATGTAGGACTCCCACCGCCAATACATGGTCAGGTGGAAGCCAAACGTTTAATGACCATTTGCTCTCATTTTTGGAAAGGCTACTTTTAACATTCACACTTCATTTGGTGTGAAGAAGGAATTAAAAACATTCAACACCTCTTAGTTAAGGATTAATTCATTCGTTTTGGGAATTCATGCCAACGCCTTGAGAATAATTCTTTTGAATGTGATCCAAGTTTGAATGTTCATCTACGACCTTCTCGAGTTCCTATGAGCAATTAAGGTATGTTAAGGTTAATCCTTTCTTCTTTTAGCATGATCCAAGTAACGATACGTAAATGTAATGCTATTCCATAAGTGGTTCTACTCTTAGCAGTTAAGGATGTCTATGTTATTCATTCTTGTAATATGATATTCAAGCATGTCTAAGTATGTTCTTAAGTCTCTATTGATGTATTTGATAAAGATGTTAATGCTTATAATATAGTGATACATGCATCTTCATGCATTTATCACCGAGCTACGGCCGGTTGGGCAGTTATACATTTACCACCGAGCTATGATCGGTTGGGCAGTTATACATTTATCACCGAGCTACGGTCCGTCGGGCAGTCATGCAATTACCACCGAGCTACGTCCGGTTGGGCAGTTACACATTTACCATCGAGCTACGGGCTATCGGGCAGTCATGCATTTACCACTACGCTACGGTCGGTGTGGTAGTTACCACTGATCAGTTGTCTCAAAGAGAAGCATTATATATATGTAAGTATAATAAGTATGCATATATAGTTGAACTTCAGAGATTCAGGTTGATTCTTATATGTCTTTAGTTAATGTTGACTTATTGTTATGTTTCAGTTCTGCCTTACATACTCGGTACATTATTCATACTGACGTCCTTTTGTTGGGGATGCTGCATTCATGCCTGCAGGTATAGGTTATAAGCTTGAAGATACCTCATAGTAGACGAGGTTAGCATTCAGCGAAGGATCGGTAAAACTCCACTTTATTTGGAGTGCAACCGAGTCTATAAGTCATCATGTCATAGCTATGCTACGAACTTATGGGTAGGCCGGTGCCCTGTCCCATATCATGTCGAATAATCTTAGATGCTTTATTAACACAATTTTATTTTGTATAGTATGTCAGAGGCCTTGACGGCTCCTGTATATTTATGTTTTAAATATGATGGTTCATTGATACAGTGTTTGCTCACTTACAGTTGTACATTATGAGTTGTGGCCATGTTGGCCCATGATAGTTACAAAGGAATGAGTTCAGTCAACTCGATCTATGTATGTTCTAGTTTGGTCGAATGATCATGAGTTACAGAGTGGTTTGCTCAGCCAACAAGGAACCGAGTGCCATCCACGCCTCCCCAGGTTTAGGGCGTGACAACTCTGATATATTCCTAGCGTTCTGACCGCAAAAATAATATCTGGTCTTATGCAAGTCTGAGCGTACATCAGACTACCAACACTAGAAGAATAAGGAATTGATTTCATTTCTTTTCATTCTACATCATTCTTAGGGCATTACATGAGATTAAATTTGTCCCTCTTTTGAATTGGAACAATTCATGTTGGATAGTTATTCATGTTAAATCTCTCTATAACTCTTTTGATATAGCCTTTCTCAGTCAATCCCAAAAATTATTGTGATCTATCACGGAATATTTTTATTCCTATCACATAGGATGCCTCATCATATCTTTCATTTAAAAAATTCTTAGAGAAAAAATATTTAGTCTCACGCAATATACCTAAATCATTAGCAACAAGTAGAATATCATCAATATATAGGACTAAAAATATAAACTTGCTCTCACTGATATTTTGGTATATACATCGATCAACGGTATTTTTCACAAACTTTCACAAAGATGTTATGGTATCATTAAACTTTATATATCATTATCATGAGGCTCATTTAAGTCCATATATTAACTTCTTCAGTTTACACACCATTTGACCTTTTCCTTTAGTTTCGAAATCCTATGGTTGGTCCATATAAACTTCCTCCTCAGGGTCTCCATTAAGAAAGACAGTTTTCCCATCTATTTGGTGCAATTGTAAATCATAATAAACCACCAAAGCCATATTAATTTATAACGAGTCTTTCTTTGAGACCGGTGAAAAGGTCTCTTTATAATCAATGCCTCCTTTCTGAGTATAACCCTTAGCAACAACTCTAGCTTTGTATCGTTCACTATTGCTATTTGAATCGCGTTTGGTCTTAAAGACCCATCTACACTCGATTCTTTTAGAATTTTCTAGCAATTCAACGAGATCCCGAACTTTATTGTATTTCATGGATTTAACTCTTCTTTCATGCAATCAATCCATTTGTCAGACTTATTACTTTCTATGGCTTGTGAAAATGAAACCGGATCCTTATTAAGACCAATGTTAAATTTGACTCTTGCAAATAAACCACGTAATCATCCGAAATAGCCGATTTTCTAACTCTTTGAGATTTTCATAATGGCATTTCTTGTGGTTTATTTGTGTCAGATATTTGTTAGTTAGTTTCTTCAAGAAATATTTCATCCAAATATTGCTCGATGTTGTCAAAGTGTTCTTCAACAACTGAAATAATATTTGGTATTTTTGTGGAAGTAGGCACATTCGTGGGTAATGGAACATTGACTCTCACCTCTTTTATTTCCATACTTTATTTTTCAACACTCCTACTAACTTCACAATTCTCAATGAATCTTGCATTACTGGTTTCAATAATTCTCGAACTATGGTTTGGACAGTAAAACACATACCTTTTAGATTTTTCTAGGTAACCAATAAAGTAACCACTTACTACTCGAGAATCTAATTTCTTTTCTTGCGAATTATAAACTCTAGCTTCTGTTGGGCAACCCAAACATGCAGGTGCCTTAAATTAGGTTTTCTTCCCGTCCACATTTCAAAAGGAGTCTTTGGAACTACCTTACTAGGAATCCTGTTTAATAAATATACAACGGTTTTAAGAGCATACATCCACAACGATTTTGGTAATGAGGAATTACTCATCATGCTCCTAACCATATCTATAAGTGTTCGATTACGCCTTTCTACAATACCATTTTGTTGAAGTATTCCTAGTATAGTATATTGTGCACATATGCCATATTCCTCAAAGAACTTTGCAAATGGACCTGGACATTGTCCTTATTCATTATATTTACCATAATATTTACCACCGCTATCTGACCTAATGGTTTTCACCTTTATATCTAATTGCCTTTCAACCTCATTAACAAACACTTTGAGAGCATCTGTTGCTTGAGATTTTTCTTTCAGCAAATAAATATATCCATAATGTAAAAAATCATCGATAAAATTGATAAAATATTTTTTTCCACCAAAAGATGGAACATCAAAGGGTCCACAAATATCAGTATGTATAATTTCAAGAAGCTAGGTGTTTCTTGTGGCACCTTTCTTACTATGCTTGGTTTGCTTTCCTTTAATGCAATCCAAACATATATTAAGATTAGTAAAATTTAGATTCGGAAGAATCTCATTCTTTACTAATATTTCTAATTTTTCTTTGGATAAATAACCCCAAACGTCTATGCCACAAGTAAGCAGAACTTTCATCTAGTGAACTACGTTTAATTCCAACATTATGTTGAACAATGAGAAAGGATTCAGAAAAACTAATATCAATTTTCAATTTATATAAACCATTAATAGGAAAATCAGAACCATAAAAAATAATATTCTTATATAAATTAAAACATCCATTTCTAAATGTTAAATCAAATCCAGAAACATCAAGTCTTGAAAGAGAAATCAAATTCCTAGAAACTGAAGGTGTATAAAGAGTCTGTAATAGATGATGGTAACATCCAGTCTCCATGATCAAACGATAAGTCCCTATGCCTTCATACGATTTTCCATGAACAAGAAATCTTTATTTGAATTTGTAGTTTGGATCGTAAGGAATCCCTACAACATAGTAAATACATGACAGTTGCACCAGAATCAAGCCACCAAGTATTATTAGGAACTTGTACTAAATTTGATTCGAAATATATAAAAGCACTACTTGTACTTTTCTTTTCAAACCAAGTTTTACGTTTCATGCAATCTTTCTAATAGTGTCCTTCCTTGTTACAGAAACGATATGTATATACCTTATGTTCCTTCTTAGCATCATGTGGAGCTTTAGCATGTGCTTTCTTCTGCTTGAACTTGTTGGCCTTCACTTTAAGTCCTTTACTAGCTCCTTGACCCATGAGGTTAATTGAATGACTCCCTTGTTTCTTAAGTCTTGACTCCTCGTGAGTAAGCATACTAGATAATTCACTAACATTCCACTTATCCTTAATAGTGTTATAGTTAATTTGAAAAGGTTCATACTCAGTAGGCAACGAGTTCAGAATAAACTGAACCAAGAATGAGTCATCCACTTTCATTCCCAAGGTCTGAAGTCTTGTTGTAATGTTAGTCATCTTGATGATATGATTTTGCATACTACGTGACCCATCAAACTCATGATTATGAGTTCAGCCATTAATGCACCAGCGAGAGACTTATCTGAAGAACGAAAATGTTTTGTAATGACCCGACCGGTCATTTCATGAGTTACCGCTCCATTCCCCCATTTTTGCTTCTTATTGTTTTGTTAAGCCATATTATCTAATATCGGGTTGGTTGGTTCGGGTTTGGAGAGATTTTGGTAAGGTTTGAGATACTTAGTCTCTTTTGAGTAAGCTTAAGTTGAAAAAGTCAACCGGATGTTGACTTATGTAAAAAAAGGCTTGGATATGAATTTCGATGGTTCCGATAGCTTTGGGAGGTGATTTGGGACTTAGGAGCGTGATCGGAATGTGTTTTGGAGGTCCAAAGTAAATTTAGGCTTGAATTGGCAAAAATTAAATTTTGGTGTTTTTCGGTTGATAGGTGAGATTTTGATATAGGAGTCGAAATAGAATTATGGAAGTTGGAGAAGGTCAGTGGTGTCATTTGTGACGCGTGTGCAAAATTTTAGGTCATTCGGACGAGGTTGGATAGACTTTTTGATCGAAAGTGGAATTTGGAAGTTTTTGGAATCCTTACTCTTGAATCCAATGTCAATTTGGTGTTCTGATGTTGTTTTGAGCATTCCGAGGGTTGGAACAAGTTTGACTGAGGTTATGGGATATGTTGGCATGTTTGGTTGAGGTCTTGAAGGCCTCAAATGAGTTTCGGGTGGTTGAACGGATCAAGTTCAAGTTGGAAAGTTGCAAAAATATTTATTGTTGGTGTTGCAGACGGTTGGTCTTCGCGTTCGCGATTGGGCCCTCGCGTTCGCGAAGGGTTAGGGTGTGAGGCAGGAGGTTTGTCCTTCGCATTCACGATGGATGTCCCACGTTCGTGAATGGTTGGATCCAATACTCATTGCGTTCGCGATGGTTATGCCGCGTTCGCATAGAGTAAAGGTGAGCAGCTGGGATCTTGGAGAGTTGTGCTTCACGTTCGCGAGCTGGTCGTCGCGTTTGCAATGCATTGAGGAGCTAAGGCTTCGCGTTCGCGTATAGGGTGTCGCGTTTGTGATAAAGGAATAAGTGGTCAACGGAAGTTTGTGCTTCGCGAATGCGAGGCATTGACCGTGTTCGCGAAGAAGAGATTTTAAGTGCTGGGCAGAATATTTAAAAGACTACTTCCGTGATTTTGGGTCTAAGTTTCACCATTGTTGAGCGATTTTGGAGCTTTTTGAGGGAGATTAAAGAAGGAATCAAGGGGAAACACTTGGAGATAAGTTTATGGACTTAATACTCAATCCTATTGTGATTCCTACCTAATTTAACATAAAATTTGTGTAATCTAAAGCCTAAAATTGAAAGTTAGGGCTTGGAAATTGGAGACTTAAATCTAGGGATTTGAGGGTACATTTGTGGTCAGATTTTGGTATTCTTGGTTTGTATGAACTCATGAGAGTGTGAGGATTCTAGTTTTGTAATTTTTGTTGGAATCCGAGACGTAGGCCTGGGGGTCGGGTTTGGCCAATTTCAGGATTTTTAGTGAAATTGGTTAATTTCGAGTGGGATTTGCTCCCTTAACATATTCTGATGGTATAAATCTGTTTTTGGATAGATTTGGAGCATTCGGAGGCTGATTCGAGGGGTAAAGGCATCGCGAGCTAGAATTTGGATCGGATAGATGTAAGTAATGATTGTAAATGTTGTCCTGAGGGTATGAAACCTCGGATTTCACATCGTTGTGCTACTTTAAGGTGATGCACACATGATATGATGAGCATGGGTCGTGCACCATTGGGGATTGTGACGTAGTCCATCTCGTATGACTGTTAAACTGCGTATTTGATTGAAAAATATTGCTATCATTGTGTTTTGGAAAGTATTATCATTATTTGGGCTAAGTGCCATATTTGGGCCTCGTGCCAACTACTTTGACTTTATATTTGTACTCAGTCATGCTGTATTTTACTGTTTTCATAACTCAGCCATATTTACTCTGTTTTTGATATTTTAAATGATATTTTGGGCTGAACATCATATTTTATTGTTGTCCGGGTGGCTTGAGAGTTTTTTGACTGAGTAAGGCTGAGGGCCTGTGTTGTGAGGATATTTTAGGATCGGGTTGCGCGCCGTAGCAGTGTTGTATAGATTCATGTTATGAGGCCGAGGGCCAGTTTGATTATGCCATGAGATGGCTTGATATAGCGCTTGGGTTGTAGGAGCCCCTCCAGAGTTTGCACACCCCCAGTGAGCACAGGTATATAGTGTGAGATGTGATATTGCCCGAGGGGCTATTGTTGTTTCATGTTATTTCCCGAGGGGCTAATACGAGTGATTGTGAGATAGCCTGAGGTGCTGGTTCTGTTGGTATTTTAGCCTGAGGGGTTGATTTATGTTTCTATCCTTTTCTCCATATTTTCATCACTCGTTGAACTACTGAAAGATGTTTTAAAGAGGTTTTACTGAACTAAGGTGTTTTTACGAGCTTTTACTCTTTTATAGCGTTGTTCTGGTTTTATACTATTTTATTGTAGCATTATGTTGTGTTTTACGTATTTTTTTATCGCCCAGTTACCTTTACTTTTATTACTTATTGAGTTGGCGTACTCACATTGCTCCCTGCACCCTGTGTACAGATCCAGAAGTCTCGGGACACGCTAGCGAGTGCTGATTTGCTTTCTAGCAGGCTTGTTCGGAGTTGACTAGGTAGTTGCGACATCCGCAGCCTAGTGCTTCTCCTTCCTATCTTTATTTCACTTTGTACTAGCTTTGTATTAGACTATGTTGTCTTTTCATACTCTTATACGGATTTTAGATGCTCATCACTGGTTACACCCCGATGTCGGGTTGTGTTTGTTTCCGTATTGTTCTATTCTACTCTTTATTTTGGGATTTTTAGCTTATTCATGACTTGAAATGATTTATTATAATTGTTTAGTTGGTTTGGGAATTTGTGTCGGTTGTCCTAGTCTCACGATAAGTGCCATC